>NC_079557.1:7954317-8257348 GCF_015846415.1 Triplophysa dalaica
GCTGAACGTAATCATTTATAATCTCGAATTCTGGGCCCCTTGATTTTGAAATTGGGACGCTTGCTGGCCCGGATGAATGTCCCTTCAGTGTCTAATTTAGGAGGTAGGGGCGACTCTGTGACTAAAAAGAAGAAACCAGCCAATGGGTCGAAGAGCCAGAATGGAGACCACAAAGGACCACCCACTGGCCACGTGACTGCAAATCTGGAGAAATGCCTGATGGCAGCCTTCAATTTAGCTGATAAAGGTATGATTATTGATCTGCGCAGCTGTTATGGGGTGTGGATAAAATGGAAACCAGAGGAAACTGGAGAACTGCCGTTACACGTAATGGATTGAGGGACAAAGTGGGCATATTAAATCAGATCAGCCGAAAAAGATCAGTGGCGCCCCATCAGAGGCCGTGTCTCAAGCTGTCCATCCTCCACTCACTGCAAACTCAAAACTCGACTCGGTTTAATGCTGTTAGTCCTCCAGCGTGCATGCTAAGTCTTCATTTGCGAAATCTCTCAAGGCTGAAGTGGTTATGCCAATCGATGTGAGTCACTGACCACACAGAAGAGCTCGGAGGAACATGCGACCTTACCGCTCTCGATTGAACTCTGCCTTGTTAACCATCGTGGGACTAACGGAGACTAAAAGGAGAGAGTGGGAGGGCTAAAACAGGAAAAGACTTTCTAGCCTGTCAAAGGTATCGATGCCACCACGTGGCAGCCCATGGGCTCACGGTTCCCGCTGTTCTCAGAGGCAAAAAGTCAAAATTTCACGAAGAAAGGATATGGTAAGAAGTAGAGGTGTGAAAATTAAATGTCATTTCTTGACAGCGGTGTCAGAAATTGGTGGTGCTGGTGAAGTGTGACACGGGATTGTTGGATGACAAGGCAAGAGATGGGAATTGTCAACATTACCTCTTTCCCAGCATGCACAGCAGCCTCATCTGTGAGGGCGGGAGGGTGCTCACCCACCACACAGTCATATGCTCGGAGACAGATGAGAGACTCTCTCTTTCGCTCCAGCTATCTCTTATTCTCTGTGTATCGCTTTGTGTGTCTGCATTGGTCAGACTGCAAGATAAACAGAATCGGTAAAAGCATATTTTATGAAATGTTTACATCGCTTTAACCCAAGGGAAAACGCAAGCAATTCAAGTTTTCATGTATGTGAGTTTTGTACACACACCCGTATGAAAACTGCAGCAAACCCTACTGAGATAAAAGACATATCAGTCTGAATTGCAAGGGCTTGACATCAGGTTTAATAATGCAGCTGTGTTGCTAGCAGATCCTAAAATTCTGCTTCCCGATGAGGTTTCCTGTCTGTCTTGACCTGCTGTGTCTCTCTGCTGGATTGATCAGACTTTTGCAATGTCTCCTCACAGAGCTGTATCCGTGTAATACCCTGACTTTCCTGTTCATTGTGGTTTAATGAAGCTGTGCTCCACTGTGCTCTTGAACCTTTTTCTCTTTGGACAGAACGACAGAGATGATCTAAAGTGCGCCTGTTAATTAAAGGAACGCTCCCCGAGTTCAGTGCGGGTTGTAGTTTGTCTTAAGGACCAAAACTTGTGTTGGCTTTTTTTATTTTTTGTTCTTCGGTTCTAATCAGCATTGTTATCAAAAGGATAAGTCTGTGGGAGTTCTTCAACTGGTAGGGGACACGGGGCAATTCAGGAGAGATGACAAGCATGAGAGAGGCTCCCGAAATGGGACGTCTCCCATCGTTCTTTCAAAGATATGCTAATGGCGCTCAGGCACTACCTTGATGTCGTGCCGCGCCATCACTTCCTCTGATGCATAGCATGCCAATCAGAGCCAGGCTCGGCTTTGATCAGCGGGCCGCATTAACTGCCCGGGCTCGCCAGAATGGCTCCACTCAATTACAACTAGAGAAGCTGCATCTCCATTACATCCCCTATTCATGAATCATTAATCTGCAGTTATGGTCAATATGGGTTATCATAAAGTGCCAGGGGAGAAATGCGTTCAATTGCTTCAGAAGTGAACCTTTGAATCTAAAAAATCTAGACAATGAATGATCTGAGAACGTAGGAGGAAAGTACAGAAAGTCAGTGTGTGTAAAATACACGTGTATGTCTGTAGCAATGATGCTGTCGGCATGCAAATTAGCACTACCAACAAAATACTGCTAACTCTTCACCATAAGGTTGTATTTGTAAACAGTTAGTTAATGCAGTACCTACTTAAAGCATTTTTTAATCTTAGTTCATGTTCATTATAACATTTGGGAATACATTTTTAAAATCAAACATTGTGACATTAGTTAATTCACCATAAACAAACATGAACATTTTTATTGACATTACTAACATTAACAAAGTTAATCAACTAGTTGTCATGTTAATGCATTCACAATAAGGTTGCATTTGTTAACATTAGCAAAGAATTACCAAAACAAACTTACTAATTGACTAGTCAACCCATCTAAAGATGGAGCCAGTTTCACATCAGTGTGTTTAGAAACTGAATTGTTTTCCTCAGATGGTTGCCAAGGCACTACAATTATGAATTTCGCCATGACCTTGACTTTCAAGAACCAAATAAAAAACACGTACATTCCAATTTTTAAATAGCCGAACATGCTACACACATTATTAATGCTACAATTGCCAAATTAGCTCTAATATTTCCACTTTTAAAGCCAAACCAGCAGCGCAGGTTCCCCAAGTGAATGACAAAGGGCCGGCGAGGAGCTTTCTGGAAATAAGTGAGCAGTGACAGGAGGCATGTCAATGTCGTGAAGAGTGTAGTTGACAAGGAAGACGAGACGGACGCGAGGCAGATAGACAGGAAGGCACTGGAGCAGAGAGCCTCCAGTCTGAGCCCCTTAAAAATATGCTAAAGCCCCGCTCCTCACCGGCTGCACACATGTCTGCCTTATCACTTCCTTCACACAGCAGAAATGAGAGAGAGGGTATGAGAGGTGAGAGAGACATAGTACACAGATAATGAAAAACAGACAGAAGAGTAAAGGAGATATGAAGTGAGACGTCTACGGGTAATATTAGGGAAAAATAAAATTGATGAGTTCATCTCTGGCTCATTATTGCAGTGATGAATCAGACCTCTCATTTCCCTCAAAGGCAGCTTAATGACTTGGTGACACACATCGGAATGACTTGTCTCTCCATCCATGCATCTTGCTCGGGACTGCGATGTGCTTAATAGAAAATTGATAAGTACTAAGAGCTTTTATCAGAGAAATGAATGATATCAATGAAAGACCATTGGTACTTTATTTTGGCTGTACAGCAATACAAACGTGATCTTTAGCCAAGTGATAGTTCACATCTCCTACCACTAAAATACGGTGGCCTTCATCTCACCAAACATCATATCGCGCATATCATGTAATCATTCATGTAATCACTATATTTAAAATGTCTATATTAATATATAAGAAAATATATATTTGAATTACTATATTATAAAATACATCACTATATTTTTCATTATAAATAAAGGAAAAATCACCTTGCTACATTGGCTTACTCACTAACACAATGATTTTTGAAGAATGTTAGAACAATACATATTGTAGTTTGACTGTATTGAACATTATTGGATACTTACCATATCTATATAAACTTTGTTATTTACAAAGAACAGTAAATAGTCAATCTGTTTTATTGTCTCCTTATGAGACCTTATGGCATATTCTGGGGTTGATCAAAATGATGAACACCCATTGGAATATGTGAAAAAACAAATAATGGACTAAGCTTTGGTTCCTTTATATTATCTAGGTTGCATGACAAAACAATCCCAATCCCTAAACCTAATAACTACCTTACTATCCATTAAAAAGCTGCAAATTCAGAGTAAATTGGGGAAAAAGTCATAATTAATGGTTTGTTAATAGCAAGAATTTCCCCCTATACTGAAGTGTGACCCAATATTCCACTTCAGACATTCAAAAGTTGTATTGTGAGAAGGTTTGAAGCTGTATTGTTGGCAAATGGTCATCCTACATCGTATTAGTAAAGAGATAGCACCTATTTCTCCAGTGTTTACATTACAAATTGCTTAACTCGTTTATACCCGACATACTTTTATAAATGTTTACCAAACTGTGTCTTTGACTATTCGACCCAATCACCATCATCATACACATGTTCAATTTGAAACAAAATGGCAACATCACTGTAATTACAGTTGATGCTCTTGGACCAAATCCCGCAACACAACCCCCCTCACTCTTGCTCTCCTCCCATCATTTGTGTCGCTGATGTTGTTAATGCCTTGCCGCTAATGGGGATGGCGTCTATTCCGGCCGGGCTTAAAACTTCTGTCTGCCTCCTGTATCCTCTTACTTAACCAATAATGAGACCACATAAGGCGGTGTCTCTATTCATAATGGAGTAAGCGGAACTGTCTTGTTCTGTGTACACATCAAGGGAGACAGTAGTAATATTAAGGGATAGATCTAATTGAGAGATGATTAGGACCTTACAACTGACGGACTTGAGAAGCTATGGTGCCCCGTCTCTCTCAATAACACGACAGTTAAGGAGTCTGCAAGGACATCCGAGGCTCCAGACTAGTTATGTATACTACAAATGCAAACCCAGATATAGGTATTTAAAGTACCAGCCCCGGGGCGGATAATAGTTTTGGTGGTCGTCTTTTATTTTGTGAGTGCTTTGTCTCTGAATTGTGTCTCCATCCTGCCATTATCTGTCCTGTCTTTCAGAGTAAATCACAGTGAGTCATTTGGCTGCAGACATTGAAGCTGCGTATTTGAGGACGGCTCTAATTTCACTACCAGATACATCAACTCGGACTGCATTTCATGCACTTTGAGCTTGCATGATTCTCACCGAGTATGATGTGATAATTGACCCTTTTCTGGTGTCCAAGGAGCATGGTTCCCTAACATGCAAAAACAAACGACTGAAGACGAGTGTTTGATGCTGGTTGAGCATCATAATTCATTATCAATATTTTATGTTAATAATGTAAATAATTAATATGACTACATTGTTAATAATTATGTTAATAATTAATATGACCATTCAAAAGTCTAGAGTCAATTTTTATTGATATTTGCCAACATGTTATTTAAAAAAGTATATAATTTTATAAAATGACAACAATTTTGTTCAAATATTAATATTTGTATAGTTTTATAAATGATTATTCAATTTACTCAGAATTAATGGTAATTATGCATGCATCCTCAAAGTAGCCCTTCTTTTCCTGGAATTTGTAAAAATGTACATTTTATCAATCAACTATTTTGTTTTTAGTGTTACTGATAGCTATGCAAAGGTCATGCAAAGATAAGGAAAATGTAAATGACTTGGAAAAGCATCCGCCAAGTGCACACTGATTGAATGGAAATATACTTTTAATACATTTATAAAAATATTTTGGTCTATAAAATAATTTCAAACATGAATACATCCTCATATAAAAAGATAAATGATTGTAAGACCATGAGAAACATTTCAGTCAAGTGACCCTAAACTTCTGACGACTAGTGTATACTGGAAATCTATACCGTTAAGGTACAGTGTGTAATTTTTTGGTGGATCTATTGACAGAAATGCTAATAATATACATAACTATATCTTCACAGGTGTATAAACACCTTACATAATGACATGTTATGTTTTTAATACCTTATAATAAGCTATTTCTATACACCACGGGTCCCCTTGCATGTTGTTTCTACAGTAGCCCTAAAAAAAAATGTGATGACGTTGCTTTTCGCAACCAACGCTCAATGCCATTACATTTCATACACTGGACCTTTAAGTCCAGTCTCTGAACGCCATTTCTTTTGGTATTTCATACCTTTTGCCACTTAAAATCATTTTAAATCATCCTATAGTGTATTAGATTTTAAAAGCACAAATATTCCATCCAGTCTCTCAATAATATGAGGTCACAAAGCTTCATGCATTTGAATTAGCAAAATGCAGTTTAAAAAAGCTTTAGATGAAGCACATGTCAACTGCGTCCAGACTTTGATTTAATGTTTAAACTCTACTCAGATTTCAAATTCATTTAAATGACTGAATATATTTCCTGTCACCTAGTGGCCCAAATTTGCATTATGCTTGACAAACACTAGGCCCTGAATAACTGCTATATCTCTGCTATTAATCAAAAGTCACAAGAGGGTCCGTGAAAGGTTTATTTGCATTCAACTGAAGCTCCCACAGCACGGACCGTGAGCCAGGTCCTTCACAAAATTAGTCTGTGATATCATATGAAGGAGCACGGCAGCAGTTGTTAAGAGAACTGACTCATCTTCTTTAAAAGGGAGATGTTAAGGGTCTTTACAAGAGAGGTGGAGGAAGGCCAGTGTCAGGCCGTGGAGACACAAACCAACTCTCGGCTTGGAGCGTTTGAAATTGACCTCCAGCACACCTCTGTGAGAGCAGAGCAGGCATTTACTAAACAGGCGATCAATTACGGCTGTTTAATTGGATGGCCTTTTAATGAGGCTGCTGAATGCGGAGAAGTACACCTCTGTCAGCTCGGCTCTGGCACAGGGGTGGGCCCCATCAAAAGCGACTCACTGGAGCCATGGCTTCTACCATTATGCAAAAAGACAGCGTTTAAAGGAGCAGTCGCCTTTACAGATTAATTTTCTATTGCAGTCGGTCAGACTCGAAAAAGCTTGTTAGAGAGTATAAGAGTGCTGAGTTTATCTCAATCGACTATAAGAAACTTCTATTGCTGCTTTGAACTTTCCTGGGGTCAAAATGTCTTTCAGATAGATCTTCATTGTATTTTTTTGTACATTAAAACAAAACTTCTGATTGGGCAAGCTTTCTAATGTTGGTATTCAAAAAGACTAATTGATCGAAGATAAATCACATAAAAATGTATAAGGACAAAAAATATATTCAATTGTTGTTTACACATTCCAGTATCTGGTTTTTGTATATAAATACACAAATACTGTTTGATTTAGATAGGAAATATATATTTTCATTTAAATTCAGTCTTGCACTGAAATCACACATCATATACTCATCTTATTTCCTGAGGTAAATAACTTCTAAAGCCTTTGAAGTAGAAACTGAATTTCCAAATCACCAGCCAATATCTGTCTCCGTATTCCGTTTAAAATCAAGAACGCTGGTCTCCAACATACCACACTGTAATGGATATGAGCAGTCAAATTTGCATAGTTTGACAGAGAGACCCTCACAAAGCAGATGAACAAAGAGAAAAAATGTAAATCTGGCGCACTTAAAGCAACTCTTCAGACTGCCAGAGTTAAATCTCTGGCCTAATCTACAGCTGACCAAAAGAGCTTGAGCATTTATTTATTTAAAGTCAGCCTGAATAAATGGCACTTTTTGCTTCATGTCCATTGAGCCAAATAGTTCAAACCGCTGAATTTCCTTGAAGCTTTCTGCACACTAGATGTTTTATGGAAGGTTTAACAGCACAATGTAAATGGCTCATTAGGTGCTTTTTGGTGCCACTCGGTTCTTGTGGGGCAAATGCAATTCATATCTGAATTGCCGTGCGAGGTTCAAATAAGACAGAGGATTTTATGCCGGGGGACGCAGTCGGGAGCGTTATTAAGCAGGTTCCAGGAAACTTTTTTTAAGTAGCGGAAGAGATGAATACTAAATAAGTCTTGCTGGTGGAGACGAAGGATGCTCAATGCACTCTCATGCCTTCAGCCCCAGGGCATCCCGGGATGCCGAGGGTGACTACAGGTAAACTGATAGGGCACATCATTACCGTCCCCGCACACAACCCAGTAGGAAAAAAAAGAAAGGATGAAGGGGGGAAAAAAATCAGTTGCAGTGCCTCGCATCTGCAATTCAGATGACCCTGTGGCTGCCTGGTTTGTGTGTGCAGCGAGTTTTTGTTCGTGGCATTACGTTTGTGTTTCTCAACCATGTGTTGCAAAGGTGAGTGACAGCAGGTGGGGATGTGGACCAATTAAATGCGGGCTGTTTGGTTTGATGAATGTCTGGTGGGCTTGGCGAGAAGCGCAGGTGAGCCGAGGCAACGTGCTGCCCACAGCTGTCGCAGTGTATAAGAGCAAACATACTGAGGAGAGATCAGCCATGCCGCAACACTCCGGAGAGTCGGTCTGCCTCCGTCCCGTCTCGAAAAACCTCTCTAACTCCCTCACCTGTCTCTGCCTCTCTCCTTTCCTTCTGCTGCCTTACAAACACTGACAGTTGTGTAGTACAACAGTAATGAGTACCGGGTAACCGACTTGCTGCGAACGCCGCGTTTATTCCCCCAACTTCACACTGCTACCGGAAGGAAATAAAACCACTGCCAAGTATATGAAAATAAAATGCTGGCGTGCAGGATGTACGGCACTTTTTCATCAAGTGTGAATTACATACTAGTCACCAACCTTTTTAGCTTGTGACTTGTTGAGAAAAGGAGATGAACACACTACATATGGAGTCATTTAGTTTTTATGTTGTCTGCAGAACAGTGGGGGATTTCACTTAAACCAGGTACAGTGTTCGCTCTCAAAGCACGATTGAGTTTTTCTTATTGCCAAGCTCAAGCGGAGAAAAAGACTCGGGCTTTCACAAATGCAGCAATGCTTAAAATAACGTTGTAGAAAACAGATTTTCATGCAAATGCAGGACATTAAAGAGAACAAACAAAGCACCATGGGAAATCTTCTGCCAAAAAAAATCTTGTCAAGGTAACAAATCTCTTTGGAAGGTTGGAAGATGCTTTATGTGCAGCATTAGTCTTAGATCTTGCAATAAAAGGTTCAGAGATTCAAGTGCGGTAAAGCTTATAAAGAATAATCAAAAAGAATAAAAAGAAAGAGATTATGTGGGTCTTGACAACACAAGGATAAATGTATCCAACCTCACATAAAAAAATAGTCTCTGTAAAACAATTTCATCAGTGATTTAAATAGCGAGAGATTTTCTGAGATCATCAGATACTTGCTGGCTGGCAGGTGCCTTTTCCTCCTCCAGAATTCACGCTTGAGGAATGGTGGGGGATTTTCCGTATAGGTAAGTAAGTATATTTATAGAGTCAGCTTCACCACACAGTCACTTGTATATGTTGCACTATGAATCTATACAATAAATAAAAATATCTGGTCGGGTCAAGAAACAAACAGATCTGTCACATATTCTGCAGCACAAGAGACTAGAGTGATCTTTACAGAAAACTTCTTCCTTGTTCAAATAAACAATAGCCTTTAAGAATTATGACTAATACTAATAATAGGCCCTTTTCACAAAGCAGTGTATCATAACATCAGTCTTGCAACAAACAAGGAGAAGAACTTCCGTTTTGCCGTAGCGCTGGAATTTAACAATAGTGGGAAAAAAACTGACATAACACGTTTCCAAGTACTTATCCTAGCACCTTCGCTAACACAAAAAGAAAACACCCACCTTCATAAACAAACTGGTACTTGTACATCATCTAGCCATATTTGTGGCAGCTGTGCAAGGGACTTGGTAAAGTCCATTCTGAGGCGTTAACCGGAAGTAATGCTACTGCTTCGCTGCAGAACAGAAGATGCGTGACATCATGCGAAAAGGCCATACAGCCATGGTATGGAGCGCTATGTAGATCATCCTAATGGGGTGAGAGTAATGTGCTAATTTTACACTTCCCACTAACAACAAATGTTGGAAATAACACCATGTGGTGGATTTGTGGTGATGTATTCCACACACTTAGAACACAGACGTACAGTACACACTCTTTACAAACAAACCATTATATTTGAGGTCTCCTTGCTTGGAATGAAGCTTTAGCATCAGATTATTTATCTCATAGTGCTTTTGATAAGAATTAAATACCAGCTTATTATAAATACTGTATTTACAGCATATTATAACTGTATATAATGCATTGTGTGATGATAAACATCTCAAAGGTAAATGGTATCATAACTCCAATAATAACCAGAAATAGACAACATCATACATCGACAACCAAAAAGTGGAAAGCCTTCAAGCTACACAAATATGAAAATTAAAAGAAGTACATGTTTGTACTAACTCGAGGCATGATCACACCACCACACAACAATGCACAGCAATAGAGCTGTCGGTTTTTTTCTGTAAACATATTATTATCGCTTGATGACAAATTCCGTCAGCGCTGTGAAAGCAGAAGCAGCTTAGCTCGCTGGCTGAGATTTTAGCGGAAGTATGTCATCACCATGAGTGCATATAGTCTATTGGTTACTTAGCATTTGAATTCAACGATAATCAAAAAATAGTGTCATCATTTACATCTCACATTCATTACGATTGGTCAGGTCGAATGCACTTTACGCAATGGCAGTACTTTATAAACACAGCAAAACACAACTCAGGATGTATGTACACTCATTGGATGGTGATTTTTTGTGTTCATATTTGTTGATTTTACTGACATCACACACCATATTAATCCATCCCGTGGTGAGTGCCTAAAAACAATGGTCTGTGTCTAAGTGTTACTATACAACGTCACTCAAAACAGTAATGTAGAAATTGACTGATATCAGTGTTGTAAACAGACTTGGACTTTAGCAGTATACTGTATAATGCACTCCATCCTCAGCATCTAGCACCAAACCCAGCTGTTTAATTCTCCTCACCCGCTAACTGACCCCGGAGGTGAAGGTTGCCGGCCAGCCGGCACCTGACAAGCCAAATCCCCTTCACCAAGTGACTGTGTCTACACACTAATCAGCATCTATAACCCAATGCATGGAGCAAAGATTGGCTGGCCTCATTTATGTGAACAGCAACAACAAAGCTTAAGACAATACCGTTGTGTCATCAAAGTGATCCATCTCTCTATCTAAACACCTGCTGTCTGAATGAACGAAGTCACTCACGACACAGCTTTCAAGCGCAGGAAGCTGCTAAAGTTGCTGTATTCACATCACCTACGTTGCATCTGTCAGTAATTCTTGCACCAGTCCCAATAGTCTCTCATCATGCATGAGTTCTCAGAGATCTAAATATCCTTTAATAGAGGAAGTATCGATTTAGGGAACAACACAAGGTGTGCATACAGCCGAGCGTGGGCAGGAAAGAACGTGCAGCATTTCAATGCAAGGTCTAGTTAATATTGCAGTCATTTCCACCCATCTGCTCTGACCCGTCTATGCAGTATGCAGTTGTGTTGGTTGAAATCTGAGGTGCTGATTGCTAATTACAGTATTTGCTCAGTTTGTTTGCTAACATGTATCAAGGACTTTGCTGCTGTTGATTACCCTGGGGAAGAATTACATGCAGACTGCCCCCTAGTGGTTCACCTAAAAAGCGATAAGATACCGTGTAAACCAATCGGCTGGAATGTTTGTTGATGTTTTACAACAAACCTGATTAATGCGAAGAGAACATATATCCGAGGCTTCAAAGGAGTAATTGGGAATTGATTTTAGAACATGACTTATAAAAGCAGTGTGATCTAACAGTGTGTGAATGTGCTGAATATGAAAGTTATCTCAAACCATTGATTTTATCATACCCTTCGTACGATTGCAGTGAAAATATTGGGCGCCTGGTGACAGTAATAGGTTTTTAAGAGGACACTAAATAATTAAAGCTTTACTGGGATATAGACAACAACATCATAGGTAAAATGTAAGCAGTATTTGTTTCAGCACACCAGCGGGGATTTTCTTGCTCTGCATGTCCTGCTGCTCATATGACAGCAAGCAACAGAGAAAATCCCCTTCTATTCAAAATTCATGCTCCTGCACACATGGGTGACTGGCAGCTGCTTTCGTAAATAATCATAAAGTATCTGTCAGAAAGCGATCATGTGTTTTTTTATTTGTGGGGGGACTGTTGGCATGGTCTGTTCAGCCATGTAGGCTATTAGTCCCACCCAGTGCCCCCCTTCTCAGGCTGTACTGCCAACGGGTCTCTAAAACCACTCAGGCTGTCAATACTGTGTGTCGTAAACCCTTGTGAGGCATTTGAACAATCACAAAAACTCACTTTCTCTCTATCTCATAAATAGACAGATCACATATATATTGATACAAATACAGGCTACCTATTTGTTTGTACATTTATCAATCTATCTTCAAACTCCCCCATTCGCATCCCGACAAAACGAGCCACACGCTTCCTTTCATTGAAAGCGCAGCACACACCTGTGTGTCACTGGTTGCATCCAGAGAGAGAAAGAGAACAGCGAACTTCAGGCAGTCTCCATTCACCTGATGCCTCGCTGGAATTAAATTACCAGTCGGCCATGGAGCCAGAGCCGAGCAGTAATGAACTGTACTTGTGCCATATGTACCAGTTATGAAGTCAAGATTAGCCGGACGAAAACAGGGGCTGCGGTGATTCGCAGCAGAATTAATAAGCAAATCTCTAATAGCCCAGCAATAGCAACATCTGAGGCGTGACGGGTTCTGACAGGCCCTCCCGTGCCACTTCATAGACGTGTAGCCCTGTTTTACCGTGTAGCAGGTCTCATTTAGAACACATTTCAATAAGCCTGCTGTAAAAAGACGTGACACTTTTCAATTCGCATCTGCGGGCGACGCTATTTGGAATTTGGCCGTATTTCATTCTCACCTTCAGAAATATACTGTAAAGGTGCTTTTTCTGCTAATACAACCAGAAGCATTTTCATACAAATTTGAAGAACATTACAGCAATGCACCAATGCCTCAAAATGTGATACTGCCGGATGTAGTTTGACTGGAACATGTATGCGTTCTCATCCACGATAGGAGAAGACGGTCGATACTTCAAGTGGGAAAAAATACATAAACTTTTAGGAACAAATCTAGTTTTAAGATGTCGTCTTTGACCACTACTGCATCTTATGATGTTTTCACTTATGAAGTATTTCCAGAATAGTGTATACATCGGATGTTTAGCCAATGGTCCATGGGCGTAATGTCTGAGGCGAAGACTACGAGTCCCCCTGCATGGAATTAGCTATGTTGTTTCCAAAGTAAACAGAAAAACTGCTCTGCTTAGCATATTTACGTTAAATGCGTTATCTCCTTTGGCAAATAAGCAAAAACCTGATGACATCTTTGTCCTGTGTCAGCAACCATAGTCATTCGAAAGGGAGGGGTGGAGTGAGCAGTTGGTTGCAATTCGCAACATCACCGCTTGATGTCGCTAATTTTCATACAATGGACTGGACTGATTTCAATAAACACAATTATATTTGAAAAGAATTTACATGGATGAATCCATTGATGAAAACATTATCAAAGCCATACATAATACAGGAAAGTAATTTATCCTAAGGAGGCAGAAACAAAAGCATACACAAGTTCCAGAATCATTTAGAAGATACAGACAAGTACAGATATATTACAGCTACAAGATTCCAATTATAATGTCTTATCCAGCACTTATGATAATTCACTATATACAGTATATACAGTACATAGTAAATTATCATAAGTACTGGATGAGACATTGGAATTGGAACCTTGCAGATTTTCTCAACAACACATACATCTTACTTATCTGAGGCATGTGTTATTGAACTTTGTAGAAAAACAACTTTAAGCCAAAGCACAGAACCTGACAACATGAACGCTTGACACCGTAGCATCCTACAGTCTACTCCATTGTGCCAAATCAACAGCATGCTGGGGGCTTTCTACTATACTCAGTGTGCTGTTCCTGCGTTACGTTAATACTTCCTTCATAAATCTGCAGGGTATATGGTTTTATTTAACAGGAACTGAACAAAACATCTTTTCCTTGATTTCATCGCTGCGGTATGGACAAAAAAGTTTCTGAATAACTTTCATAAAGTTAAGCATTTATTTTGTGCATGGGTCATGCAACTATGATAACCCCCATAACGATTTAAGAGCTTCACATGTAACGCTGTTTAAATTTGAGGTTAACCTCGGCAGCAGCAAATGCAATTTACGATTGTGTTTCGCAGAGCAAGGTTTACCATCTAAAAATGACCATGTACTATATTTGAGAAGTGATTTACAATGCATTTTATATGCCACAATATTATAACCATGGTTCAAAAAGTATAGGATGCACAGTATTGTAGGGGGGGATATGGGGGATTGCCATAGTTCTCCGTCATAAGTTTGTGCAAAAATGTTATTTTCCTTTATATTTTGGTGCATTCTTATTGTTATCATTGCAGCTTATTGGAATGTCAAATTTCAAATGTCAAAATTGTTAAAGCTGCAGTCCGTAACATTTGAGTCCATATCTCCATGCCTTTTTTAAGTCCTGAGGCAACTTTACACAAGTTTGTTCAAACTCAATGTTCAAAGAAAAGTGAGTATGATGTCATTTGATTTAAAGGAGTAGTTTGCCATCATAATGAAAATTCTGTCTTCATTTACTCACTTTCTTGTCCTTTCAAACCTGTATGACTTCCTTCCGCAGAACACAAGACAAGATATTTTGAAGAATGTTGTTAACAGCCCCCCATTCACTTGCATTGGTTACAATAGAAGTGAATGGAGGGGCTGTTTTGTTCTGTTACCAACATTTTGAAAGAATTTTCACTTTATATGTGAACTACTCCATTAAGTCAAATGGCATTAAGCTGACTTTTCCTGTTAAATCTACCTGGCAGCTCAGTTTATTGTATAAATTACGATAATAAACTCAGTGTTGCAAATCAGTATTAAGTAAAGAGTCTTTTTGCTATTTTTGTTACAAAAAGTTACTGTATGAAGTTACTTTGAAAAGTTATGTATATGACTTAAGTTCCAGTCAGATGTTAAAAGACTACATTTCATTGATAATATAGCGCATGAATGTTGGAAACCACTTTTATGGTGCTTTTCTTTACATTTTGAACTTTGAAAGTTAGAATAAACATGAAAATATAAAATCATTCAGTTTGGAAAAACATGAATGTGTGTGACAGTTGACAAAACTTGTAAACATAATTTAATAGTCGTGACCTGTAGCATGTGTACTGAGAGTGAACTCCCGAGATTTCACATGTGCCTCCAAAACATATGCTATTTTTGACATGCATTCATGGTTTCGCTAAATAAGACTTTATGCTTGTTTACTATTTATAAATCAATATGATCTTCTTGTAGCTCCACGAGTTAATCCTGATTATTTCTGGGTGCTCTGCAAACTGAACCCATTCTTAGATTTGCTCGCATTACATACACCTTTGAAGTACTTTGAATGAATACCTATCGTTTTTTGAGTTCTGTACACAACTACATAATATGCTAATTTAATGCCAACTGAAAAGTGTTCAGAATAGGACAAGATGTTAAGAAGAGGACTGACAAATGCATTTTAGAGGCTGCTATGATCTTCTCATTCTCAGTGAGACTATATCTTTCCAATCTTTTCTTCTCTTGTGACTGTTAGGCAGACAATGTGACTGCAAATTGACTCTGTGAATAGGAAGACTGAACCAATGAATTATCAATTATCAATATGTTCTTCTAATGATGCGGTGGAGACAAGAATGAGTTGCATTGTCTATTGTACAGGTCTATTAAAGAATCTATTTATGGCTTTGTGCTCACGGTGCCAAGACATTAGTAGAAAATGCTTTGTAAACTGTCTCTCTGTAGACTGACTTTTCCTCTATGTATTCAAAACCCTCCCTTCCTTAAACATCATCTAAACCCGGACAAATATATTGCAGCCTTCTCCAAAAAAGACATTTAATTACGCTTTAAATATGCACTGTGCACTATATTTTTATCATAGTAGCCCGGCTGTCATAGTATCTACTATTACGTTTACCTTCTGATGCAACATTTTGAAACCATTCATTATTTGATAGGCAAATTAGGTTGTTATAAGAGCACAAGAATTATTAAGCTAAATGTTTTTCAAATTTAGACATCTTTGACTAAACCTAAGGCATTCATAACACATCCTCTCTTGGGAGGGCAGAAACAATATTGCATTTTTAAGATTGTCATTGTATGTCAGTGGTTGTGTATACACAATTTACAATTAACACTAATAGTTTGCACCAGTTTGAGTGTCTTTGTTTGCAACACTGCATGATGCAAACATACCATCATTAAGCATTGCGCCAGTTGTGCACACATAAGTTGCATAACGTACCATATAAACACTTAAAATGCTCTAAAAATAAGCAAACGTGTACATCTTAAAAACTGAGGACCAGATGGTGGAATTTGTTAATTACTTGAAATGAGAATAGATGCGCTCTCCAACAAACGCCTTTTTAAAGGCCTGTGCCCTCCTTTTGAATGAAAATCAGATGTGCAAGTCTGACAGAAATTCTCAAGCCCCATGCATAATCAAGACAGGCTTAAATTATTCCACTTGAGCATATTTAAGAATAAAAGCTGTATTAGCTTAGATGTGAGCTGGAAAGACATGTTTGGTAACCAACACACCACCTGATACCTACAACAGGGCTCCAAGCCAACACAGCTCATCCCCTCAGCATGAGGAAAATAAAGACATCATTAGAAAGAGAGAGAGAGAGCGAGAGAGAGTCACAGCCTCCATCCATTCCCTTTCAAATCAAAGCCAATTTCTATTCCTCCTTCACAGTGGCTTGTTGCAGAGTGGGCTATTACTTTAGGAAAAGATGTGCAGGTGCAACACCTCCACAACACACTGTCACTTTCCACCTCTCTCCCTTTCTTGGCTTGCCCTTCCTCATCCGGCATAAAAACCGTCCAAGTCAAGTCAAGGCCTAACAACTGCCTCTCAACGAAGCTACAGAGTGTACAATGTTTATGCACTCTTTTGGATTGCAGCTGTCACTTGTAGTATAATGTTTAATCCGGTTCAAACTCAATATGTGTGTACTTGACAACCGTCTCCTTTCACTTTAACTTGAAGCTCCATTTCAGTATTGATTTATCGTCCTTGTAATGGGTCCCGGTGGGGCCCTTAGAATGGATTAATGCTGAAAACACACCAGGTGAAAATGTGAACTCTGTGGAGACGTCTTTGTAAAATAGGTTACTTGATGTATGCTTTGGGACACATCTGCGTAGACCATAAATTAACTGTGTCGATAAAGGTAAAGAAAATGTTATCCCTTGAAATATTTTAAAGTTAAAATATGCCCGCCTCAATTTATGCTTTACTCGCCCGCTGGAAAGCACCCCGGAAGATTGAATGAGAATGGTGAACAAACCGTTTGACTGATGACTCTGGATGATTCAGTGGTGGCAGAATCGCTGTGTGACTTCTCAGTAACTGGCTAAGAAGTTACAGGCCTTACCTGCAGATAATATATTATCAGAGACATCACAGCAATGACTGGCAGAAGAGAGCCACTCTCTCTTAATCTCTCTGGCTGAAGATTGTGGAGGGTAAGGATGAGGCAGTTATACGACGAGTTCTCAGAGGCAGACAGCGATTGCATCTTTTTAAGTGACTTTGTGGTATCCTACGAAATGCCATGGAGAGGGTTAAGCCTGCCAAGATGTAAGACAGAAAGCAATGATGCTTAATTATGATTTCATTCCCATGCAATATCTTTAATGTGTTGTCTGCGAGTAATACACGCACGCATGTGCACACGTTCACGAACATTTTAGCTACGCTGCGACACTAATGCGATTCAACGCTTTGTGCCAAACGTTCTTAAGTATTTCATGACTAATGATCACAGTAAAAAATCGTTCCTCTCTTTGATCGTGTGCAAAATACAACATCCTACATGAATCAGCTTCAAGTCGTGGAGATGAATCAGACAAGTTCTATATTTCAAACGAATATCACCTTGGTTTTTGTAGGAGGCGGTTTGCTCCGAGCTTATATTCTCAACAAAAAATCCGTTTTGGATTTGATGTGGGTGAGTGTGCTTTAGAACAGCGAAGGGAAAAGAATACTCTATTACAAATGCGTTGATTAAGTGCCCTTTGCCGAGTGACGTAAGTGGCCTTGTGCTAATACAGATCCTAGAGCTCCGCATCTCTCCCTCAGCCAGCCATTCTGTGAATTCTCCCGAAGACGTTTGTCTCTACTCTTGTTTTCAGAAGAGAAATTATTTCTTTCTTCCTCTGTCTTTTATTCATATCGCGTTAAGCACTGAAACCGCTGGAATTTAGTGAAGCCATTTTGTATTCACCCGGGCTGGCTTACGTTGGGATGAATGCGGATCTCTGTCTTGGCTTCTAAAAGTCAGATACATTCTTACTCTTAATAGAAATGATTATGGATTCAGCTGAAATTGAGACAGTTTGAATAGGCAGAGCTATAGGCTGAATTTGCATCAAAGAGAAGAGAGGAGATCAGGGTTCTTTGTGTAGACTGACAGGATTAAGCCGAATCAAAAAGCGGATGACGCCCAGAGTGGCTAGTCAGGACCACATGGAGAGCCAAAAACTGTAAAAAGAGTCTGACATTGATGAGGTCATAGCACGCACTTCAAAATAAAGGTGCTTTATGATGCAGTAGAAGAACCTTTTTTGTGTAAATGTCTCAATAAAGAACTTCTTTCACAAAAGGTTATTTGTGGCAATAAAGGGTCTTCAGATTATAAAAAGGTAAGAAAGAGACGGTTCTTTAACTGAATGGTTCTTTGTGTTACCCGACATGTTTTCTTATGGCATCGCTGTGAAGAACCTTTTAAGCACCTTTATTTTTTAGAGTGCAATTCAGAGAGGTGACATATGAATTAAAACATATATGTTGAAATCAAATTCAAACTGGGCCACTTAGTGTCATTGGAAAAGCATCCCTATTTCCCGGAATTCACCCTGGCCTTGATATACTCTTCTTAAACTTGCTGATGTGATTTGAGATGTTTTTCTAACCTCTTTCAGTCTCCTAACCTCAATCATAAGCCCTCTTTCCAAAACTTAGGCCCTTCAAAGACATGTCAACAACTAAATGTTAACAATCCCAAATGTGCAAACGGATTCACAGGCAGAGCTGTGATTGGCTACTGAAGCGTGGGCCGGCCCCTTGACTCCTTTTAGCTGTTTACAGTGCCTAGGGCTATCAAAAGACGGGTTTCTCAGGACACCTCATTTCAGCGGATTCTGTCAGGTAATAGATACAGGACATTTATATAAATCACTTACTTAAAATATTATAGAGCCTTATTCATGACACATACATTTTTTAATTTTTTTGAGAGTTCAGATTTGAGGCTGGAATGATTATTGTGTAGCGCTCCTTCAAAGAATCAGCATGCACCCTTAATTCCTGCACAGCACTGCGAAATTTCCGCCAAAAAGAAAAATTCTCATTTCCGTCCAAGAGCTTAGTTGCTTTGTTAATAGCTGTCACTTTTAAATTAATGTGGATATTAGCGCAACAGCTGTGAGGCTCAAGCAACATGGAACTAGGAATTACTACAGAGCCAGACAATGACCTAATAAAAACACAGCTTCTCCCCAAAAAAGTCCCCTGATCCCCTCCAATCACAAAATGTTTGCATCCTGCAGCTTCACTGGCTTCCCCCTCCCTTGCGTTTGTGCTTTCTTTCAATGAAAGGAAACTGCAGATTATGACATTAGTCGAGAATCTCACATATTGCATTTCAACTGTGCAGCCATGAATCTTGTTCAACATTTTCATCTCCAATGCAAATACATCCCTGTGATCGTTCATCAGGCGAGCATCTCCAAATGCTTACTGCACTCGTCCACAGCATTAATATTTCATCTCGTGAACAAGTCTCGCTTATGAGGCAACACATTTTCATTCTGCTGTTTCTCTCACACTGCACTGAAATGAGGACAAATGTTCCCTCAATCAAATATACAGCTCTTTAAACCAGACTTCTTTCGTTTGCCCAGTCAATGCTATTTTGTGACGCAATAAGCCACACTTCATATATTAATGACTGATTTGTATAATGGAGGGTTTGGCGGTATGTGGTTGGATGTCTTGACTCTCCATGATTAGATATTCCTGCAGGCATGTGCATGTAAAACTGTTTAAAACTTTAGGAATCTGAAAGAGTTTAAAATGGACAAGTATTTATGGCACAAAGGGAAAAAATAGTTCTTTACAGAATTTTTGGGAACAGAAAACTGCAGTGAGCACATGTGGATGGTCATCCGTATTCCTTCTCGAAGTTAACAGGTGAGTGCCAGTTTGATTTGTTCATCGTAGACAAATACACATTTACAATTACACATAGCTGTGCAAATTTGTAACTATTTTTATAAGCTTGTTCCAGTGATAAACAATGCCTGCAATATTGTGGAGTGAAGCGGACTATCTGATTCTGCAAATACAGGGTGAGTTTTATCAAACTCTAATCTAAAAATGTTTAATGTTATCCTATGAGCTGTTTTGCAAGGTTAAGCCTGCAAACACAAAATCACATTGATATCTCTGTATCACGCTGAAACGATCAGCAGCTTGTTTGCTAATATTAAAGATCAGATATCACACGCGGTTTTTGGCAATCTCATATTAATCTTGAGCACCTATACAGTAGTATTGTATACGTTGTATCTTCGAGGAGTGTTTAGTTTGATCACATTTATAAAAGATGGATACAGCCATATGATTACATCTAGAAAACCACAAGCTGGTGGAGGCTGAACCCCGTATCAGATTCAAATCACTAATGCTTGCCTGCAGGACTATCACTGGATCTGCATCGGTAGACTTTCACAACACTTAAAATTATGCAACTTACAGTAAATTCAAGATATACATTTTTTATCAGTATGTATGTTCCCTGGGCATCAAACCTACAACCTTTAGTGCTGCTATTAAAATACGATACCACTGAGTGTTATTTTGTGTTTGCTGTTTACACATTGAATTTTATTTAGATGGCAGAATAGTTTTTGGTCTAAATGTGTTTCAGGCTTTTGTTTTTTTTTAAGTTTTTAATGTAATAAAGAAGATATTTGAAGTGTTAATTTAAGCAATAGCAAGACACTTTTAATTTAATAGTAACTTGCTGGCAACCGTTCTGCCAGTTACTGTACTTACTGCTTTTTTCACGCAGCTATGTATTTTTGGGTGAACTATGCCTTTAATATTCAAGATACTTTACTAACATACGATTTGTTCCTTAAACTAGTGAGCTGCCATGTTGTCGACCCAAAAGAGTTGTATATGCACATACCCAAGACAGCACTAAAAATGGAACTTCAAAGGTTGAATTTAACAAAGGGTTGAACTTGAAATCAACATAAGCAGCAACTCTGTGACGCAAAAATAGCACTTTACTCACTATTGATTCAAATAGATAGATTTTCGTATGTTGCTACATTAGGATTTTAACACATCAACATATCTTTGTAATTTATTTCAATGATCTCGTAGTAAGTTTGGCATTCCTTCATACACACTTTACACTTTAAAAACTAGATATTTTACCGTACAGACTCATTTTTTCTACTTCTGAAACAGCCTTTGCTTGAGAGTGTGTCTGGGATGTCTTAAAACACTGTCGGCACATAGGTGGGCGGCTCACTATGTCTGGAATAAACATCAAAAACACGTTTTCACCTACTGTACATTTATATTGTGCTGGCTCAGAAAAACACCTCAACATAATGAGTGAAATGTAATTAAACTCCCTCTTTTAATCGTATAGTGCCAAACACTCTCTGGAGGTTTTGGCTTTCCTTAAAATGAAGTAATTGAATGCACCTGCTTTTATTGACAGGCTGCATCATTAACATCGGATCATCCTAAAGCTTCCTAGCTTCAGCTACAATATAACGCATGCAGCATCTCTTGAATGAGCAAATACACGAGTCCTAACCCGAGAGACATCTCCTGTCTCCGAAGCAGGTGGTTAGCTGTGGAATCATTTAGCATGTTACACCAAGACACGGCTTCAGCGGGCTGTCATCGCACTGATCAGAGCAGCATTAACGGCCCCACGGTAACACAGGGCAGAAACTGCCAATGGTGCATTTTGTGGAGGCCCCCACAGGGCCCATAACTTACTTAGCAAGTTGGCTGACAATTCGCTAAGAAGCAGAGCGCGATCGAGCGGAGGTGAGGCGGTATTAAAAACACACCTGATCGATAGAAATGACAAGACATTTGTATGGAATTTGTGTAGGCTTAGCTGAGTTATAGACATTTGAAAGGCTATGGGAAGAGCCTGCGAGTGTGGGTCTAATTTACAACAACACCAAAAATAGAAATAAATCAGTCCTTGCAAATAGACATGTCACCTGATTTGACAAGGAAGAAACATTAACTTACAATCTGTTTCTAGAAGTATCTTTGTATACATCTATATATATACTATTTTTATTATTTTTATATACATTCAGGTAGTTATATAAACCATATATATCACATTATTATATATTGGTAGTTGACCTAAACCGTACAGGTGTCCTATGGTGTGACAGCAAAAATGTAGAATACAAAATATATAACCTTATATTATATATCTAGTATTTATATCTATATTATAAAATAGCATAAGAGAGTTGTCTTCATAGTTCAATTCAATTGAAAATAAAAGGAAATGTTTAGTAGACCTAATGAAATAAATAAAATATATATTTTTTTATTTTTATTAGTAGATTATATATTTTTAAATACAATAACCTAAATTAAAAATATATAAATGTAAATGTTTTGAAGAGCAGCATAACATGTCATTATATGAACTCTGGGGAACATTTAATAAATAATTGAGACATTATAATAAATAAATAACTGAATATTTCCTCACAAAACTGTTCAGTACATGGCACAGGCAATACCTACCAGTAGGGACAGAAGGCGCTCCATTACAACCCAACACAACCCAACTTCTGTATGTAGAGTAAAGAGATTCAGAAAATGAATGGTACTGCCTACCCTCTCTTTCAAGGGAACCCAGAGTCAATGAGCTCCCCTCAGAATGCAGACACCTGGCCCAGTAATGAACCGCAGCCCTGAAGGGACGGGCTTAACTGGAGCAGAGACTTCCAGAGAAGACTAGCAAGAAACTGTGTCATCCCTTCATTGTGTTACTATAGTGAGGAAACACTGTTATATCTGTACCTTACTCTGTATCTGAAGTGGAAGCCACGTCTCTTCATCATTCCGCTCACATTTCTTCACTTGATTATTGTACTTCTGTTTGCCGAGTGAGTAATCTCTAATCAGCCAGTAAAATACTGCCGGAGTGATATTGCATTCTAGCAACGCACAGAGTAATGCAGATTTTGGGGTCAACTAAATATTCAAATGACATCTCTTTTAATTCACCACGCCTAATCTAATAATGAACTCCAATTTTGATTTCACAGCATCGCCGCATTATATCTCTACGCTGAGCTATTAATGAAGCAGAATACGGCGGTTGTTCCGCACATATCATGCATACGAATCCGCACGGATTTAAACTCATCAGAGCTCCGCATTAAATGCACATGCGTGTCATTTCACGTGCATTTATTACAAATAGGGGAGAGCGGCGCCGTAAAATGGCGCCTTGTTAAATGTACTGGAACTTAACATTACACTTCAGCTAATTATGAAACAGTCCAAGTGTAGGAGCAGTCCAAGGTGACATGAGGGATTATGAACGAAGAGCGGGTGTCAATTTCTCATTCTGGCGGCAATTAATTAGGATGTCACATAGTACAAGTGTCCTCGGCCTCATTCCTCCTAATTGATGATTGATAAGGAATTTTGAAAGGAAGCATATCCTCCGTAATGAAGACTGGCACCTGTTATTTTAGGGCCGTTTCTGATGCCTGTGGCCTTCCTGAAGGTCACGCAGCTCTAATATGTGCTAATTAAGGGCGACGACATAAGGTCAGCGCCTCGAGCCTGGATCTTTAACTTCAGAAGAAAGCCCTGCTGGGGTAAAATGACTACCACCCCACCTCACCTCTGTGTAATTTCTCAAGTGTTAGACTTCATATCCAGCGATATAATCACGGCTCAGTCAAGCAACAGGCTTTGAACTGTGGGTTAAGCTAATCAGTCCTGCAGTGGATTGTTTGAGAGCTCCAGCCATTGAAGGAAGGGACTGAGGTGAGGCGACAGATTAAGTGTCCTCTGCGGAATTATAATAAAGTCAGCCGGTCTGTGTTTGAAACAATCGCTCAGACATGCCCAAATCCACGTAAATACAAAAACACACAAACGCGCACTCCACCGCAAATATACCAGCAGCCAGACGTAAAATCCTTTTACACTCCTAATGACAGTCTCCAAGCAGATTAAAACACACCCAAACGGAGCATAGCGCTGTCAACAGACCGGGGTGGTAGCCCAGGCATGGCTGGGGGTTTTGTTCCCGAGGGTGGTCGAATCAGGATTGGCCTAAACGTAGAGCGGAACGTCGGCATCAAAGACGATACAAGAATTATAATTTGCTCGCGCGCGATTGGCTAGCTCGAAGGGGTTAAACATGAGTGGATTAAAAAGCCACCACACATCCGTTTCCATACTGTAATCCTCTTAGTGCCCACTCCTAATGTGTTTTTATATCTTTCCTATCGCTCGCTGAGGTGAAATATCAGATTAGTTACCCAGCTTTGAGTCTATCATATTACATTCTTATCTAACAGCAACACACGTGAGGTGAAAGAAAACAAAGCACCGTTGAAAAACACCTGAAAACATGCCCCTCCCACACACTTCTCTTTATATCTCTGTTCCTCTGTCATTTTCAGACTGTTATTGGACTTAATCTCTAAAATAGGTGATTTACTTATGATCCTCAGATTTACTGGCGGATTAGGCTCCCCTGCTCCTTTGTTTACTAGCGCTGGCAAAGATCATCCCGTGCCTTTAGAGGGGTGCTGTGTGCGACACCCAGGCTTGTTTGTGTATCCGTCTGTGCATGTGTGTAAGTCAACATTTTTCTCTGATGTTCTTCATAGAAAAACCTCAGCGGTGGAAATTTGTCCCTCCTCTCCGGTCCTGGGAGCCCACCCGGAGGGCAGAGAAAATCAGCCAAGCCGGAATATGCGCATGCAGCACAAGGAGATTAGTTAAAGCATTTACTGCAGCTCAAAGCCAGATTTAAAATGCTACGGTATCTCTTTTTCAGTCACAGCTATCACAAGCACCACCATTTCAGTAAACAATAGGGAATGATGTTGGCCTTTCGCACCTGCGATTGTGGGGACCTGCTACTGTTGTAGCTTTTTTGATCAAATACTAAAATCTTATTGGTTTCAGTTAAGAAGCATATCTGAGAAGAAAAGGTTGATGGCAAAATGACCAAGGCCCCTTTTACTCAAGCAGCTTATGAAAACTATCAACAAAATGTATCTTTAGACTTTAGAAATTTCAGCGTTAAAGGCAGATGCATATGTTGCATGTGTGAATGGCAACACCATTGCTCTGAAATTGGAGGTTCAGAGAAAGCAAATTCTTTCTTCTCTGCAAATGCACATTTGTGTATACGCCCACACATAAATTCACCAGAGGAGAGGTCACCTGTTCAACCACAGCTCCCCTATCTACTCAAAGTATAGGCTTTGCTAGCTGATCTTGTTGACTCATAAACGTTCTATCTACCAATAGACAAATGCCAGTGAAAAAGCAAAAATATCAAGAGATGTGACACAGCATGAAAGCATACTATTACGTACCTACAGAACGGAAAGCATTTAACAATAACAATAAACCTCATCACATCTGAAATGATAATGATGTTGTTTGAAAGAACAGCTTCCTGATGGACTTTTTAACTGGCAGTGATTGATCACAAAAAGCTTTGCAAAAGCTCAAATGGAAAGTATTTTAGTTCTTAGCTATTAGAGCAGGGGTTCTCAACCTTTTTGACTCCAAGTTTCCCAGCTGTTTTCAACAATATTCAAAGACCCGAAATTTCTACCTAATAAAATATTTTAGAGCTTGACATTAACTGGAAAAGTGTTAATCCTATACAAAAATGAACAAATAAAAAGAAATATCTTGGTTTCTAGTTGTTTAAAATGTATTTCAATGCCTATTTTGTCTCATTTTTAATTATTAGTCATCCTGAGGCCTTCTTGGAGATCAGCTGGGGTCCGCTTGCGGGCCACTCCCTATTGAGAACCACTTCTTTAGAAGATGGGTATTTTGATCATAACACACTGTTGTTGTCAAAAGCACAACCTACATTTACAACCTAAACCTACTGTTTACATTTACATTCCTGAGAGAAGTTGTATGAATGTGTATTACAAAAGAGTTCTGGAATGCATTGTGTAGCAGAGTCATCCTCAATATGCAGACCTTTGCTTCGTTCCCGCCAAATAAGCGAGTAGTAAATATGATACACCGTGTGTCAAAAATTGTGATTTATTACCCAAATTTATGGCCCCCTGCTGTGTTTTTATGATTATGACCTCGTTTGACCCCCTAATTTATGGCCCCCTGCTGTGTTTTATGATTATGACCCCCTTTGATCGTGCAACGTGTGTACATTTATGACCTTTGTTGATGATCATAAAAGATGTTTGTAATGTCCAGACCTCGTTGTCACACACCCCCCCTTCACAGCGGAAGAGATAAGGAATTGGTTTGGTCAATGAGCTCCTGTGAATGAGAGCAATTAAAAGTTAAAGAATACAAGAAGCACTGATGTTTAATAAAATAGATATATAGAGATCAAATAAATAAGACAAAATAGTCAGGTTGAGATTTTTAAGCTTAAATATAACTTTTTTAAAACATTATGAACTTTTTTTCAGAATGAATGGTCTTTGACCATAATCTCTATGGATGAAATGACACAAAATGAGTTAAAGAATTAAGAAGAACTGATGATAGATAAATAGCGTTTAACTGAAATAAGATTAAATATTTTGAAAATCAGGTTTTAAGTTTAAAAATAACTTGATTGTGTTAAAGTGTGATGCATGCAGTCAGTTGATAAAATTGAAGTTCCAGCTATGCTCGAGGATTCTCTGTCCCCCTTCCTACCCACACACACACACACACACACACACACAGACCTCCCACCCCCAGAACAAGACAATGCTTTCAGACATGTCTCCCAACACCTGTGTGAAGTCTATGTGATGAGGGTGATTAGTATATGAGGGGAGAGATAAATGAAATGTTAATGCGTGTGATGTTTCTTCTAAGATCAAGTAAAAAAGTTTATAAAAGTCTTGCTCTGGTTCCTGGGTCTGGCACCCCACACCACCTGGCAAAATGTTGGTCCCATCCTACAGGACTTACAGCGGGTGTCTGTCTCGTAACCCAACATGACACTAGGGGTCTGTCTTTCTTATCAAGATGTCCCAAACAAAGGTCATATAGGTTCATTTTTATGACTTGGTAAAGAAAGGTTTAGTTGAGTATGAGAAATAACTTGCCTGTGTTGAAAGCTGTTGCACGCAGTCAGGTGCATCCATCTTGCATTTATGACACCCTTTTTGTTGTTCAGGATTTTTGTGTATGTAATTTCCAGACCTTGTTGTTTCCCACCCCCCTTCTTTGTAGAAGAGATGAGGATGTGGTTTCAGAATGCTTGGTCTTTAGCCGTAATGTCTGTGAATGAACCATTACAAGATGAGTTAAAGAAACAAGAAGCACTGATGTAAAATAAAATTGATATAAAATGAAATACGATAAAATAATATTTTAAAGTCGGGTTTTCAGTTTAAAAGAACTTGCCTGTGTTGAAGTGTGATGCATACAGTTAAATGGTCAAATGAAATGAAGTTCTATCTATATTGGAGAATCCTCTCCCCCCCTCCTTCCTCCCCCCACAAACCCCTCCACCCCAAACCAAGAGCTAGCTGTGACCCTGGCGGTCTTTTTACCTGGTAACATGATGTGCTGTGGGTGATTTGTAAATTCGAAAGAGATAAATTTAATGTGAAAGTGGGTGACGTTTTTTCTAAGAGCGAGTTGGTTTTGACTTTTATGTGACAAATGATGAAAAGTGTTTGAGGTTTTGTCTTCTTATCAACGGGTTCCAAACAAAGGTAATGTTTGTGTGTTTTAACAACCTGGTAATTAACGTTTTGGTTTGTGTTTTTATGACCTGTTGTTGTGTCCCCACTGTCACTGCTAAGGTTCTACCCCCATTCCAGTTGGTAAAAGGTGGTTCCAGCCTGTCAGCAGGGATGTCTGTCTCCAAAGACAGAGTGAAACCTGTCTGTTGGGGTTGTGTTTATAATATAGGGAGATAGATGAAATGTTTATGTTTGTGACGTTTTCATTTAAGAATCTGTTGGTTCCATGTTTAAGTCTTTTACCTGCCAAATGATGAAAGTGTTTGAGACTTTGGAGGTCTGCCTTCTTATCAATGTGCCATGAACGATCTTTTAATTAAAGGAAATGACCCGACATGTTCTTCCTGGTCATAGAGTGTGGGTCCGAATGTGAGTTTTTGTTAGACTAAACAAGGTGCTCTGACAAAGGTTTAGTGTGCAAGGGTTACGTCAAAGATTCAATTAGAAAAATATGTGTTTTTCATCATGCCTGATTTTCTTCTTTCTGTGGAAGATGTCGGAGGGTGTCTGCTAGGCATGTAGAGCAAGTATATTACTGGTATGCATTCTTAACAACGCTCGTCAATTAGCTTTTGATTAATGCACGTGCCCGACATGTTCTCTCTGCCTGTGCAAAGAAGGCAATCCACATGCCTTAACACCTCTAAACTTTCAGTTAAACACAACTATAGACTTTAGGAGTTAAGTCAAGGACTTAACAATGTTGTGAGGTTCTGTCCTGGCTGACTTTCTTCTGCCTGAAGAGGCCACGGGCCTACCAACCACGGGGGTGGATGAAATTCCGGCAACTTAGGCAGATAAAGGATCTCTTTTGAACCTCACATTAAAAACCAAACATGTCAAAATCTGGTTTAGGGTTAAACTTTTAAACCTGAACTTATAGGAAAAACATATATCTACATCTCCATTTTTTTTAGTTCTACATTGTTTTATTTAATGAATGTTCAGTTTAAGATGATATTAAAAGATCTCAAATAAGGATAGTCCCCTAGTTTAGTTCTAACCATAGGTTAAAATATAAATGTTTAGCATTCTTTTCAAAATTCAAGAATGATATCTATTTTTATTTTTTAAAGAATAAGGTTTAGTCTAATAATTTATTTGTATCCTGTTGAGTACAGACAGTGTCACAATGTTTTCTTTATGTTTATAGCCTCTGTTAAATAAGTTGAAGCTAAGGATTCAAAACTCTTTGTAAGTCGCTTTGGATAAAGCGGCTGCTAAATGTCTAAATGTAAGGATGTGTTTATGTAAATAGGTAAAGAGTTTTTATTTTGAGGGGCAACCCTGCAACCCCTCAACACTCCCACATCCACTTTTTCACAGCTTAACTGACAACTTATTGTCACGATAGACTGCTGTGAGACTAGAGTTTCTTTTTAGTTCCAAACCTCTACATTGACAAATTGTGTGTTGTATATCCGATCTAGCAGGAAATCAAAGCAGTCCACACAGTAAGTGTTTCTGTTTTACATTATTTTAAGGGCATTTAAAATGTAAGGGTTTAACAAATGGTTAAATGTTTTTCATGGTTTGCTCTAAAACTTCTGAACCGGGGCAGGTTTTATTTAACTGTCAGCATTTTCTTAAATCGCATGCTTCTCACTCAAAAAACATGTCTTGAATGTACATAACTTACTAAATAAACACATGCCGACTGGACATATCAAAATAGCAAGAGAAATACATTACGAAATACATATTAAGTTTTTAAGGACCCCTATATTTTCTCTATGTGTAAAGTGCTTTTTATGTTTTTTCCAGACAGATCTGACAGATTGTGTTCTAGATTGGGAATTACACGTAAATGGTAAAACTGGTTTACATTTAAAATATTTTTTTACATGTAAAATCTAGACTTAAAATTTAAATAAATGTACAAATAATCAAAAAATGGCTTTAACATGCAGGGAATTGTGCAACTTCTGCAGACAATGTGTCTTGTGAAACGCTGTTATTGGTGTTTTAAATGTTTCAAAAACACAAAGAGCCACCACGATAGATGTGCTCTAGTTTCGGCTCTTAGAAAGTTCTTCATTTAAAAGATTGTACGTTACCTCTAGTTTCCGCCTTTGGTCTTCTCATCTTTTTTTTTCTTGATTGCTCTATAAGTACTGGCAAACATGCATATCAGTAGAATTTAAATTGACCTATGACTTATGTCTCTCAGCGGTGTAGACCTGCTCCAACAAATGGTACATTCATGTGCATTACACAATCCAAAACTTGCCTGTTACTTTAGGTATGGATTAATGTCATATATACACTACAATGCATGTACTCTATAAAGATGTGATTTTGTTAATGCATCTGTTGAAAAAAAAAAGAGAGAAATACTTGAACGATGAATACGTGTCTTGTGTTACCATGTTGTCTCAATAAATAGAAATGCTTTAAAAGAAGAGCAAATTATTTAATCCTACTAGGCCTATAACCTAAAATACACAACATGAAAGCAAAATGGATCTCTCACTAACAACAGTTTTTAACACACAAACAGGTTTGTTTACTACAGGAGTTAGTAGCATCCCCATGTGAGTGTCAAAACATTTTCCCTTATCCTAAATCATTCTCCTGGTAAACATGAGTATAGTTTTAACACCTGCGTTTAGTCAGTACAACGTTTTACACTTGCATTACATAGAAGTAGTTTTGTTTTGGTTCTCACTGTTTTGTAAATATTAAAAGAGGCCATGTGATTTGTGTTTAGAGTAACTTAATGTGATGTGCCGGTGATCTTTTGTTAGTTTCATAGTTTTACTAAACCTAAAGAATTAAACAATGAGCCTCGTTTCAACTGCTTTGCCAGTAAATGTAGGACAGCTTTTTCATTTTCTGAAATAATCTACAGAGAGCTATAACACAAACATGATTTCTATTTATTTATTTTGGTTTTTGAAAAGATGTTAATTTGAACTTATTCATGAGTTCTGCCATCTATATTTCCTTACTTTACTGATTTATAATTAGCTGGACGTTTTTTTTCTTTGACGTTTTTAGTTATAACTGTGCAGGTTTTAAATAGTTCTTTTTTCAAAAATCTAATTCTTAAGTTTGAACCAGTTCACTGTTTTTGGGTCTCATGATCCTCACTGATTTATCCAAAATGTCTCAGAATCAGTTGTTCAGATGTTTCTCACTGTTCGAGCCATTTGATGTACCGTATGATTGCCTTCATTTAATAAAAAAAAAAACGTATTTACATCCAAAACCTTCTTCATCTTAATGTCTCTATTCATTTTATGACTCTTCTAGTAATTTGCTATTGTGTATGTAATGTTTATTCTTATACATTACCATCAATATTTGGCCCTAAATATGCATGCAGTCCCTATGGGCTGAAAAAAGAGGGTGCTATCTTGTAGCTCAGTTGTATTTTACTAAACAAAGCATCTAAAAACAGATCGATTTAGGTTAGTTTTTCCTTGAAAGTAGGAAGGAAAGTTGTTTATAGTGTCTGCCCTGCAAAAAAATAACCTGTTAAGGTTCTAAAATTTACATTGAATCATAAAAATGTTTTACATTTAAAAGTCTTACCCAGAAGTGTTGGTTTGAAAAGTGCTTGGAACGTACCCACGTACAAACAACTAAATGTAATCTGGTTACAAGAGCACAATCTGTTGTCCTTTGTGTCAACACAAAGCTTGTGTTGTTTCACATTTTCAATGAAATTCTGAATATTTATTGTTCTATGTAAGTAGTCTGTTTAAGCTGTTTTTAAAATGGCAATTATAACAGCAAGTAAAATGAAATATATTTATTTGTTCTAAGTAACTTTTACAATAATGTACTATGCATTTTTCATGCCTCTGTTCAGATTTAAATATGGTAAACTGTGCAGGAATTTCTGGAACAGACCTAGGTAATTATACTATAATATTGTAGTTTATTCAACCAAACAAAAACAAAGGCTGATATTTGCAGACTTCATTGATCCAAAATCATATAAATCAAGTACAATCACATCCAAATAAAAAACAAATATGCAAAAAAGGGAAAATTGATACACTAAACTAATAATGCTTAACTAGCATGATCTAGACATCATTTCTTCAACACAATCAAAACAAATATAAACTCAAATCATGAAGTTCCCCCGTTAGCACCATGTCTCTGTTTCCATGAGTTGTCACTTTTTTTACATCAAATAATAACATGCCGCTTTATAGTAATCAACATCAATATGTCAATGTCTAATAATATTGTTTGTGTGTGTGTGTGTGTGTGTGTGTGTGTGTCTGTGTATCTCTTAACAAAAGTGAACAGTGACTTTGTTAAGGGTTAATAAGTTTCAGACAAGCACTGGTGAGATACAAGATAGTACCGCTATATGTTTGTGTGTTTCTATGATCAGAGGGCTGTTCCATATAGCAAGATTATGAAATAAGCCAGGCTTAATTTGTTAAATCAGTCGAATCGGTTTCATAAAGCCAATTTAAAATAGGGGAAATTCGTCTGGTCCGGGCCAGGCTATCTGTCAGGCTAAGCCTTAGTTGTTGCTTAACTAGAGGTCAATGTAATGTGTTGATATTAACAATGGTTCTCTGTCATAATGCCATATCACATCACCTTAATGGTATAATGATATAAAAATGTCAAGAAACCAATTATATTAATTATAGAACACATTAATACATTAATTTATTGTCTGTTGTCATACATTTGTGTTAAACTATATCAATTTGAAATACTGTAAATGTTTAAAATAATTTCAATAAACTTTTAATTCAAATATTCCCCAATAAATTGATAATAGCTTTAACAATTTCAAACAATTATATGGGGAATATTTGAATTAAAAGTTTATTGAAATTATTTTAAACATTTACAGTATTTCAAATTGATATAGTTTAACACAAATGTATGACAACAGACAATAAATTAATGTATTAATGTGTTCTATAATTAATATAATTGGTTTCTTGACATTTTTATATCATTATACCATTAAGGTGATGTGATATGGCATTATGACAGAGAACCATTGTTAATATCAACACATTACATTGACCTCTAGTTAAGCAACAACTAAGGCTTAGCCTGACAGATAGCCTGGCCCGGACCAGACGAATTTCCCCTATTTTAAATTGGCTTTATGAAACCGATTCGACTGATTTAACAAATTAAGCCTGGCTTATTTCATAATCTTGCTATATGGAACAGCCCTCTGATCATAGAAACACACAAACATATAGCGGTACTATCTTGTATCTCACCAGTGCTTGTCTGAAACTTATTAACCCTTAACAAAGTCACTGTTCACTTTTGTTAAGAGATACACAGACACACACACACACACACACACACACACACAAACAATATTATTAGACATTGACATATTGATGTTGATTACTATAAAGCGGCATGTTATTATTTGATGTAAAAAAAGTGACAACTCATGGAAACAGAGACATGGTGCTAACGGGGGAACTTCATGATTTGAGTTTATATTTGTTTTGATTGTGTTGAAGAAATGATGTCTAGATCATGCTAGTTAAGCATTATTAGTTTAGTGTATCAATTTTCCCTTTTTTGCATATTTGTTTTTTATTTGGATGTGATTGTACTTGATTTATATGATTTTGGATCAATGAAGTCTGCAAATATCAGCCTTTGTTTTTGTTTGGTTGAATAAACTACAATATTATAGTATAATTACCTAGGTCTGTTCCAGAAATTCCTGCACAGTTTACCATATTTAAATCTGAACAGAGGCATGAAAAATGCATAGTACATTATTGTAAAAGTTACTTAGAACAAATAAATATATTTCATTTTACTTGCTGTTATAATTGCCATTTTAAAAACAGCTTAAACAGACTACTTACATAGAACAATAAATATTCAGAATTTCATTGAAAATGTGAAACAACACAAGCTTTGTGTTGACACAAAGGACAACAGATTGTGCTCTTGTAACCAGATTACATTTAGTTGTTTGTACGTGGGTACGTTCCAAGCACTTTTCAAACCAACACTTCTGGGTAAGACTTTTAAATGTAAAACATTTTTATGATTCAATGTAAATTTTAGAACCTTAACAGGTTATTTTTTTGCAGGGCAGACACTATAAACAACTTTCCTTCCTACTTTCAAGGAAAAACTAACCTAAATCGATCTGTTTTTAGATGCTTTGTTTAGTAAAATACAACTGAGCTACAAGATAGCACCCTCTTTTTTCAGCCCATAGGGACTGCATGCATATTTAGGGCCAAATATTGATGGTAATGTATAAGAATAAACATTACATACACAATAGCAAATTACTAGAAGAGTCATAAAATGAATAGAGACATTAAGATGAAGAAGGTTTTGGATGTAAATACGTTTTTTTTTTTATTAAATGAAGGCAATCATACGGTACATCAAATGGCTCGAACAGTGAGAAACATCTGAACAACTGATTCTGAGACATTTTGGATAAATCAGTGAGGATCATGAGACCCAAAAACAGTGAACTGGTTCAAACTTAAGAATTAGATTTTTGAAAAAAGAACTATTTAAAACCTGCACAGTTATAACTAAAAACGTCAAAGAAAAAAAACGTCCAGCTAATTATAAATCAGTAAAGTAAGGAAATATAGATGGCAGAACTCATGAATAAGTTCAAATTAACATCTTTTCAAAAACCAAAATAAATAAATAGAAATCATGTTTGTGTTATAGCTCTCTGTAGATTATTTCAGAAAATGAAAAAGCTGTCCTACATTTACTGGCAAAGCAGTTGAAACGAGGCTCATTGTTTAATTCTTTAGGTTTAGTAAAACTATGAAACTAACAAAAGATCACCGGCACATCACATTAAGTTACTCTAAACACAAATCACATGGCCTCTTTTAATATTTACAAAACAGTGAGAACCAAAACAAAACTACTTCTATGTAATGCAAGTGTAAAACGTTGTACTGACTAAACGCAGGTGTTAAAACTATACTCATGTTTACCAGGAGAATGATTTAGGATAAGGGAAAATGTTTTGACACTCACATGGGGATGCTACTAACTCCTGTAGTAAACAAACCTGTTTGTGTGTTAAAAACTGTTGTTAGTGAGAGATCCATTTTGCTTTCATGTTGTGTATTTTAGGTTATAGGCCTAGTAGGATTAAATAATTTGCTCTTCTTTTAAAGCATTTCTATTTATTGAGACAACATGGTAACACAAGACACGTATTCATCGTTCAAGTATTTCTCTCTTTTTTTTTTCAACAGATGCATTAACAAAATCACATCTTTATAGAGTACATGCATTGTAGTGTATATATGACATTAATCCATACCTAAAGTAACAGGCAAGTTTTGGATTGTGTAATGCACATGAATGTACCATTTGTTGGAGCAGGTCTACACCGCTGAGAGACATAAGTCATAGGTCAATTTAAATTCTACTGATATGCATGTTTGCCAGTACTTATAGAGCAATCAAGAAAAAAAAAGATGAGAAGACCAAAGGCGGAAACTAGAGGTAACGTACAATCTTTTAAATGAAGAACTTTCTAAGAGCCGAAACTAGAGCACATCTATCGTGGTGGCTCTTTGTGTTTTTGAAACATTTAAAACACCAATAACAGCGTTTCACAAGACACATTGTCTGCAGAAGTTGCACAATTCCCTGCATGTTAAAGCCATTTTTTGATTATTTGTACATTTATTTAAATTTTAAGTCTAGATTTTACATGTAAAAAAATATTTTAAATGTAAACCAGTTTTACCATTTACGTGTAATTCCCAATCTAGAACACAATCTGTCAGATCTGTCTGGAAAAAACATAAAAAGCACTTTACACATAGAGAAAATATAGGGGTCCTTAAAAACTTAATATGTATTTCGTAATGTATTTCTCTTGCTATTTTGATATGTCCAGTCGGCATGTGTTTATTTAGTAAGTTATGTACATTCAAGACATGTTTTTTGAGTGAGAAGCATGCGATTTAAGAAAATGCTGACAGTTAAATAAAACCTGCCCCGGTTCAGAAGTTTTAGAGCAAACCATGAAAAACATTTAACCATTTGTTAAACCCTTACATTTTAAATGCCCTTAAAATAATGTAAAACAGAAACACTTACTGTGTGGACTGCTTTGATTTCCTGCTAGATCGGATATACAACACACAATTTGTCAATGTAGAGGTTTGGAACTAAAAAGAAACTCTAGTCTCACAGCAGTCTATCGTGACAATAAGTTGTCAGTTAAGCTGTGAAAAAGTGGATGTGGGAGTGTTGAGGGGTTGCAGGGTTGCCCCTCAAAATAAAAACTCTTTACCTATTTACATAAACACATCCTTACATTTAGACATTTAGCAGCCGCTTTATCCAAAGCGACTTACAAAGAGTTTTGAATCCTTAGCTTCAACTTATTTAACAGAGGCTATAAACATAAAGAAAACATTGTGACACTGTCTGTACTCAACAGGATACAAATAAATTATTAGACTAAACCTTATTCTTTAAAAAATAAAAATAGATATCATTCTTGAATTTTGAAAAGAATGCTAAACATTTATATTTTAACCTATGGTTAGAACTAAACTAGGGGACTATCCTTATTTGAGATCTTTTAATATCATCTTAAACTGAACATTCATTAAATAAAACAATGTAGAACTAAAAAAAATGGAGATGTAGATATATGTTTTTCCTATAAGTTCAGGTTTAAAAGTTTAACCCTAAACCAGATTTTGACATGTTTGGTTTTTAATGTGAGGTTCAAAAGAGATCCTTTATCTGCCTAAGTTGCCGGAATTTCATCCACCCCCGTGGTTGGTAGGCCCGTGGCCTCTTCAGGCAGAAGAAAGTCAGCCAGGACAGAACCTCACAACATTGTTAAGTCCTTGACTTAACTCCTAAAGTCTATAGTTGTGTTTAACTGAAAGTTTAGAGGTGTTAAGGCATGTGGATTGCCTTCTTTGCACAGGCAGAGAGAACATGTCGGGCACGTGCATTAATCAAAAGCTAATTGACGAGCGTTGTTAAGAATGCATACCAGTAATATACTTGCTCTACATGCCTAGCAGACACCCTCCGACATCTTCCACAGAAAGAAGAAAATCAGGCATGATGAAAAACACATATTTTTCTAATTGAATCTTTGACGTAACCCTTGCACACTAAACCTTTGTCAGAGCACCTTGTTTAGTCTAACAAAAACTCACATTCGGACCCACACTCTATGACCAGGAAGAACATGTCGGGTCATTTCCTTTAATTAAAAGATCGTTCATGGCACATTGATAAGAAGGCAGACCTCCAAAGTCTCAAACACTTTCATCATTTGGCAGGTAAAAGACTTAAACATGGAACCAACAGATTCTTAAATGAAAACGTCACAAACATAAACATTTCATCTATCTCCCTATATTATAAACACAACCCCAACAGACAGGTTTCACTCTGTCTTTGGAGACAGACATCCCTGCTGACAGGCTGGAACCACCTTTTACCAACTGGAATGGGGGTAGAACCTTAGCAGTGACAGTGGGGACACAACAACAGGTCATAAAAACACAAACCAAAACGTTAATTACCAGGTTGTTAAAACACACAAACATTACCTTTGTTTGGAACCCGTTGATAAGAAGACAAAACCTCAAACACTTTTCATCATTTGTCACATAAAAGTCAAAACCAACTCGCTCTTAGAAAAAACGTCACCCACTTTCACATTAAATTTATCTCTTTCGAATTTACAAATCACCCACAGCACATCATGTTACCAGGTAAAAAGACCGCCAGGGTCACAGCTAGCTCTTGGTTTGGGGTGGAGGGGTTTGTGGGGGGAGGAAGGAGGGGGGGAGAGGATTCTCCAATATAGATAGAACTTCATTTCATTTGACCATTTAACTGTATGCATCACACTTCAACACAGGCAAGTTCTTTTAAACTGAAAACCCGACTTTAAAATATTATTTTATCGTATTTCATTTTATATCAATTTTATTTTACATCAGTGCTTCTTGTTTCTTTAACTCATCTTGTAATGGTTCATTCACAGACATTACGGCTAAAGACCAAGCATTCTGAAACCACATCCTCATCTCTTCTACAAAGAAGGGGGGTGGGAAACAACAAGGTCTGGAAATTACATACACAAAAATCCTGAACAACAAAAAGGGTGTCATAAATGCAAGATGGATGCACCTGACTGCGTGCAACAGCTTTCAACACAGGCAAGTTATTTCTCATACTCAACTAAACCTTTCTTTACCAAGTCATAAAAATGAACCTATATGACCTTTGTTTGGGACATCTTGATAAGAAAGACAGACCCCTAGTGTCATGTTGGGTTACGAGACAGACACCCGCTGTAAGTCCTGTAGGATGGGACCAACATTTTGCCAGGTGGTGTGGGGTGCCAGACCCAGGAACCAGAGCAAGACTTTTATAAACTTTTTTACTTGATCTTAGAAGAAACATCACACGCATTAACATTTCATTTATCTCTCCCCTCATATACTAATCACCCTCATCACATAGACTTCACACAGGTGTTGGGAGACATGTCTGAAAGCATTGTCTTGTTCTGGGGGTGGGAGGTCTGTGTGTGTGTGTGTGTGTGTGTGTGTGGGTAGGAAGGGGGACAGAGAATCCTCGAGCATAGCTGGAACTTCAATTTTATCAACTGACTGCATGCATCACACTTTAACACAATCAAGTTATTTTTAAACTTAAAACCTGATTTTCAAAATATTTAATCTTATTTCAGTTAAACGCTATTTATCTATCATCAGTTCTTCTTAATTCTTTAACTCATTTTGTGTCATTTCATCCATAGAGATTATGGTCAAAGACCATTCATTCTGAAAAAAAGTTCATAATGTTTTAAAAAAGTTATATTTAAGCTTAAAAATCTCAACCTGACTATTTTGTCTTATTTATTTGATCTCTATATATCTATTTTATTAAACATCAGTGCTTCTTGTATTCTTTAACTTTTAATTGCTCTCATTCACAGGAGCTCATTGACCAAACCAATTCCTTATCTCTTCCGCTGTGAAGGGGGGGTGTGTGACAACGAGGTCTGGACATTACAAACATCTTTTATGATCATCAACAAAGGTCATAAATGTACACACGTTGCACGATCAAAGGGGGTCATAATCATAAAACACAGCAGGGGGCCATAAATTAGGGGGTCAAACGAGGTCATAATCATAAAAACACAGCAGGGGGCCATAAATTTGGGTAATAAATCACAATTTTTGACACACGGTGTATCATATTTACTACTTAAGCGCCTGAAGAGCAGCAAACACGTGCATATTTTAACCTTGTGCAGACACTCCTTTGTGGACACAAAACAGAAAACAAAATGCATCAAATATTAAAGCATTTCTATCCGTTAGTCTGTTTACTGTTTGTTATATGTCGCCAACCTTTCAACCACATTTGTGATATTAACCATAACGTTTTTATCTACATTTAACATTAGCTTTATTGGTCAGCATGTAAACATTTGTGACCCTGTGAAAACCCAGGCTAAAGTCTCATAATAGAATTGATTATTAGACAACAAGCATCAAAGATTAATTTCAAGCAATAATTTCACTAAGATTTTGGTATTATTCAGTCAATATTGAAGATATTGTTATATTTTCACAGAATATTATGTAGGATGATTTTATGAAGGACATTTGTTGGGTTTTCACAAGCAGGTTCACATTTTGTAATGAACAATGTTTTAATTGGGAAATTATTTAAAGTGAAATGGTGAAAATGGCACGGAAAGTTATTTAATAAGTAACTTTGTTTTCTGTTTATGATTTTAGTTATAGCATTTTAATTGTTACAGTACATTTTTTGTTTGCATGTTGTCAGTTTTTTTTTGTTTACAAATATTAATTTGTAAAGGCTTCTATCAGGCTTCTATTTAGAGGGCATTCCCATAAGCCACAGAGCCTATACATACATATATCAAAATATGAAATAAATGGCCTTATAAAAGATCATATCTTTTATACAGTATTTACAACTGGGCTAAATTGATTAAATTTTTTTTTCAAAAAACATATTGTCCGGACCTCCGTTTGGAAGAAAATATAAAGACCGGACCTCTTGGAACTTTAATTGAATAGCCCTGATGTAGCAAAACATCAAACTAGCACAGATCTTCACCTTTCAACATGTTTTAATGTGATAATTGCATCAAAAGATCTCAGGCTGTGAAGAAAATAAACGTAGTTGCACAATGTCTTTGCGTCATCTTGGAATAAAGTCGATGAAAAAATACAAAGGAACATCTACACATTTTTTAAAGATTTATTTCTCTTAGTGAACTGCATCTCTTCACAAGGGGAAGTAAATAACATTTTTCATTGAGTTGTATGTCCTGTAAAATTCTGTTACCGTCAAATACGAACTCGGTTTTGAAAAAAATGTCTCCGTTTCATACTGTGTGTGTGTATTTCATTGGGCTCTAGCTTTAGGAAAATGACATAGAAGCAAAACAAATGTTGACACTGAGGGAATTCTCATTCCACTGCACAACCGACACCTTGGGTCCCGAGGGTTTTGAAACCCTGTGATCCTCCCTTGTCCCTGAGGGATAAGTAAACATTGGCTGCCACTGATAGCAAAGGAATTCCCATAACCCGAGGACATCGCACCTCCTCCTCTGCCCACCCTACTATACGCACTAATGCCTGTTACCTGCAAAGACAGATAATGAAGCCTGCAGCCATCTCCAGCACAATTACTGCAAACCAAAACGTAGGGAGAGGCAATGTTTTCCAATGTATCTTGCCTTGAGGATATGCCGGGTGGGGTGGCTCACCTCAGATAAAAAGCAGAGAATAAAAATAGACAGATCAATCAAGTCAAGCACCCCACGGTCGCACTTTGACCCATTCGCAGTTCTCTCACGCCCAGTGGGAATTCCAACCTTCTTAAGGAGAAAATATATTCATCTTTGGTGTATCTGCCTGCATTATCAGGTCAAGCAGTAAGCTAGTTGTGCTATGACTGATCAGAGCGTAAAAATCTCACATGCTGTAAAGGAAGATCGCAGAGGCGAAAAGAAGGGTGGAAGTGAAAAAGTTTCAAATACGCACAAAACCACAATCTGCCCCGAACAGACTTTTCAATACTGGATGTGCAATTAGCGTACACTAAACAGCATGCCATGCCTCTCAGAAGCTATTTCCTTAATCCTTACAGTGGGGAGGCGAACGATCCTCCCAAGGAAAAGAATCTCTATATATCCCTGCGTTTGCTGTTGAGCAGCTATCTGCATTGGAAACCGCCACCTTCTCATTGCACCTTAAAGCACCTTAATCGCCTAAGGCATTAAACAGGCTAATTTCCATATTAATTTCTTTTTCTCCCCCTTTCCCTTTAATTCAAGCCCGTGCGCCTCGTCCAAGAGGGGGGGGGGGCAAACAGCATTGCAGGCTATGTGTAGAAAGTCAGCCGAAAACAACGCACACATAAACAACGTAGAAGCTATTTCCTCAGGGAGGAGGGAACTGAATTTGACAGCAGTCCCGGCGGACTGCTACCTTTATTGATATCATCGTCCAAATAGAAAAACTGCAATTCCCTGTCACACTGTCGAGACCGAGTTGGCGAAGCCTCTACAGCTACACAACACCAGACAGAGCTCCTCCCTGGCAATATTTGTTTGATCTCTCTCATGGGTTTGTTGTAGACATTTATAGAGTCTGAACATTATGAGATCTGGAGCAAAAACATGAAAGAAGGTAAACTGATACAACCTTCTGAATATTCTGTCAGATATCAATATTGGTTGTTATGACAAGGGGTCTACTTTGATACCAGCATTTAATACATATTTAATGTTGGCTTATATTATTCTCAGCCCCAAGGAGCCGTCACAATCCGTTTACTGACCGTCTCATGCATATACAGAAAACTCAAAATCCAATCTGATTTGTGGGGGCTATGCATTTCAGTGTGAACACGACACAAAAGGCAGCTGACACAGCACAACAAGAAGGAACTGATACAACAAGTGCTCTCGAGAACCAGTCGCTGGACAGACACTGCTGTCCTTAAATGACTTGTTGTGGCATCAACTATTTGAGACTGCTTGGCAGACAGAAACAAGACAAAAAGCTGACTTTATATGGTATAGTTTTATAAACTGATAAGGCATAGAGGTTTAGATGGACTTTACAAACCCTACAGAAAACATCAGCATGCATTCAAGAACTTTGTGTCATTATATATGCGCAAACCCTGGCCAGTGTGCTTTTACTTATCCGTCTTCTGACAGTAGTTTATTCCTCATGACCTGTAAGAGCACAAAAAACATTATTAGTTAAACGTTCCAGTGTATTAAATGTGGCGGCATCTAGAGGTGGGGTTGCGAATCACAACCAACGGCTCACTCCACAACTGAAGATTTCAGCTCCAACCCCGATCAAACACATCTTAAACAGATGATCAAGGTGTTGAGTGTTGCTTGATAAATATAAAAAAGTGTGCAGGACGGTAGCTCTCCAGGAGCTGGGTTGGAGATCCCTGCTCTAGTCAAAACATAATTTCTGCGGATTAAGCCAAAAATTGACTCGAGAGGCCAGAAGAGATTTGAAGTAATATGAGCAATAAAGCTCTCCCCGCCACTCAGAAATATATATTTAGATACTAGATATGACAGACGATATTTAAGATAGGAAAATAAACAACAGCAATATGTCTGCTAAGCCCCTGTGAATAAATACACTTGAAGTCACATATGTTCTCAACACATGCTGTCAAATCTGCTCGCAGGACCGGCTCAATTCTGTGCCCTGTTGTCTATCACGCTCACACCCCCCGCCGGCATTCATTTACCTGCAACGATCCAAACAAAACAGAGATAAAGACGTGAGTGCACGCTGGCACACAAACCACCTCAGCTTTACAAAAACACAAAAGTGTCTGAAGTGGCCTAATGCCTCACATTCTCCTAATTTGTCTTGACTAGAGAACAGCTGTAAACACACACCCAGGGGACAGAGGCTGATAAGCTCTCCATCCTGCTGATGCTATCAGACAAAGGGCCGCCCCACCCAGGGCTGCCCATTTCCAGGTGTTTTACCCTACATGTTCTAACATCAATCAGACCTCGACCTACAAAAAACACATTCTAATAGGCCAGGTGATGCAAACAGCATGAGGACAAACGACAACGTGTTACTACCGAGTATGAGGTGTTTTTTGCGCTTATGTCGAGTACTAAACAAAGGCAACTGATTTCTTCGTATAGGGGTAATCAGGTTGGAATTCCAGTCTCTAGTGGTTCATTCAACACATGATTGTGCTCATTGTGTGAGTGGCTTGAGGTGAGAAAAGAACACTACACACTACCACTAAAATGGAAAACGAGCCATCGTCTAATGCCGAAAACCAGGTAACGTTAATAAAAAAGTGGGAGTGTGCATTTTAGAAAAGTAGCTTATGTTTGTCCCCTGGATTCAAACATCAAGAGTAAATTATTAAAAGCCATTACAGCAATTAAAGAGACATGAGACCTAAAGCGATTAATTTGCCATAAAGATGGCGGCACTACATGTATTAATTGCTATCTAAATACTGAAATATTCAAATTAATCTTGCATAAAGAAAACACGTCAGTGTTTTTAAACACAAAGTGCTCTTAAACACGTCATTCTGGCAAATGGGATGTTGGGTTACTAATTATTAGTCTCAATTGCAGCCGTCATAAATTCCACAATGAAGTGTAAATACAGCTCAATCTTGTTTGGGCCTAGAGTAGAGTGAAATCTAATTGGCTGCAGCTGTGCCTAGTGCCAGATACAGTGATGAATCCTACGACGTGGCTTCAGCTACTGTGTACATTTCGTCCCTCGAGTATGCCCACTCCAGATCTGCTAGCAAGTCTTTGACATTATGAGGCCAAGCTGGCCATAGTATTTTAATTGTTCAAATATTACTAATTGTTGAAATCTAGTGTCAGATTAATGTAGATCGAAGATTTCTTAATCATATAGTATAGAATAATTGCATTTAATTCCAATTAATAACACTTACAAATATGCCATCTTCAAAACACATATGAATTAGACGCGTTTTGTATCGACAAACGATAGCTTTGACACAAAACCAAATTCACACATTTAGTTATTTCCAGTCACTTTTATCCAATGTGACTTACAGATGAGGGAAACAATGGAAGCAGTTGGAACAACATAAGGACAACAAAAAGCATAAGAGCAATAAAAACAAACTGCTCTCATAGCCTGCCACAGTATACAAAGCAAAGATTTTTTATTTAAAGTATAAAAGAGATCTAAGGTCAAAACTAATCGGTCAGGTGTTGACGGAAGAGATGTGTTTTCAGATGATTCTTAAAGACGGTAGAATCTGCTGATCTTGTAGCGGCGGGCAGAACATTCCATAAATGTGGAACCGATCCAGAGAAGGTACGTAAAAGAGATTGTTTACCTTTTTGGAATGGCAGGAAAAGACGTTGTTTGTTTGCAGAGCAAAGGGATCTGGCGGGTACATAACTCTGCAAAACCAGCTAAATTAACGTGACAGATCGCCCAAAAATGAAAATTCTGTCATCATTTAATGACAGATGTTGTTTCACATCTGTATACATTTCTTTATTCTATTAAACACAAAAGAAGATATTTAGAATAATGTGAAACCAAACCATTGTGTGGCACCATTGACTACCATAGTAGTTTTGATGCCACAGAACTGTTCGGTAACAAACATTCTTGCAAATATATTCTTTTGTGAATAGAATTTTCATTATTAGGTGAACTGTCCCTTTAAATTATTGGCCTATCTTTACTCTGGCTGTTTAAACAGTTGCCACCAACAGTTAACAGCAGTTTCATTTCACACTATACGTTTTTTTTCTTTCTAATGAAAACTTAAACAGCCATCGCGAAGACCTTTCAGCGCCTAGCAATGGCGTTTAAAGGTTTCACAGTTGTTGCATATAAGGCAATCGGGGATCACATGTAAATATAATCTATCAATGCAGTAAATTTCATTAAAGCTACTGTAGCATCTGTAAAACACAAAGCCAAGTAGCCAACTACTTGAAGATCTTTCTTGTGTACTGTCCCTTTAAACTTCTTTTAAAATATTTGACGGGTCGTTTCAAGGTCCTGACCACTAAAGCAGGATAAAATCTTTAAACAAGACCTCTGTTAAACTGTGGGGCAAAGGACAGCAAGAAGGATCAGTAAGTTACTGGAAAATCCAAACTAATTCCTTCAAGGAAAAATACATTAATATAAAACACAGAATATTTAGAATCCAACACAAGCATTTGAAATCAATATTGTGTCATATAAGTACTCAGAATAAAAGACTGTTCTTTGTCTCAGTACTGAGACAAACAACAAGTATTTCAATACTGGTGCAACAGTGCCCTCCTAGCATAGCGGGGGGTGGGGGGATTCAAATGGGGAGCTTGTGTTTTTTCACGATAAATCAAGGCACAACCAGCACTGCAAGACATCACAGAACCTAGGACTGTGGATTTGGCTGTCAGTCATCCTGCATATTGCCTCCAGTCACGATCATTAGAGAAAATCAAACTCCTAAAAAAACACTAGAGACGAACAACATAATAGGGTTGTCCTTTCAGCAAGAGCCACCATCTTGCCCAATTTAAAATAAAAAAATACAGCACTGTCCTTCCTCCTCCCCTTTTCCCTGCTTTCTCTCATTTCCTTGCCCCTCTCTCTACCTCTTCTTCAATTCCATCTGACACCTGTAGGCCTGAGTCTCAGTGATCGCCCATGCTATTCAGCAGCAGCGAGGCTGCAGGGGTAACATATCAGCCAGCCTCAGATATTCCTTTCAAAGTGAGCAGAAGGGACCGGCCACAGAAGTGTGCCATGCTTTAGCAGCAAAATATAGCTTCAAATCAGTTATTCTCTGTGTACTGTGGAAAGTGTTGGCTCAAGGCTTCGAGGAAAAAAGTGTCTTAAAGAAGTTCAAACCACTGCATGATTGAGTGACTCCTGCTGCACAAAGTAGCTTGGGCTGTAGCCTGTGTGCACCTTTGAGCTGCTTTAGCAATTCACACAAAGAGCACAGTTAGAGGGGCACAGGGCTAAAAGGACTACAGCCACATAACTTAGTTTGTCATTGAGCATATTAAAATAAAATAAATTGTTGGAAACACGCACGCACGCAAGCATAAATAAAAATGAGTTGAGCTCATTTCATAGAGCAGTGCATTAGGGAGCCTAATGGGTATGATTCCCAGGGAAAATAATACAAGTGTACATTGAAATCAGTGATATATTATCCACACATTTACAATAAATGTATAAATAGATTTTGCAAGCTGTCAGTAACTACAGCTTGTTTTCCTCCTCCGAATCTTGGTCTCCTTTTACCGTGATGTTCATTTCAAAGAACTTCAAAGCATCTTTTTGCTATCCTGTGTCTGTTATTATTTATTTGAGAGCCATCGCTGCCTTTCTGTTTGCTGATGTAGTGTCTCACCACTGGGCTGAATTCACTCTGGCTTTGATGGTCATTTCTCTTCCATTATATTGAATGGAACTCAGCAAGATTAAAACCCCCATCCATATGCATCATTTCCTATTGCAGTATCAAAAAAAAAACTTCACAGGAGAACAAATAATGCCACATAACTGAGGAAGCTAAGCAAAAATCAAAAAGAGAACCTGAGTATCTGAGATATCCTGCACAATGAACGTGTCTATTGTTTTGAACTATACAGGAGTAGTTTTCAAATATTCTGTGCATGTTTCCAGTTGAGTGACATAGCATTATGTCCAATAAATGTAATTTTATAATCTCACATTTACAAAGTAATGCACCATTAGTTATACAAAATGCAAACACAAAACACAAAAACTTGCCTGTTCATAATATAACATCTTTTAACCTTCATGTCAAAATGTATAGCCATAGTCTGATTTGTACAATAAAAAAATAAAACAAGTTGCCAAGACTGATACACCTACAACCTCCCCTACAAAGTTGTACTAATTTCAACATTTATTTTAAATAAAAAAAATATTTTAACATTATAAAGGCGGTTGAAAAATAAAGGCTATCGCAACCACATCAAGCATTTATTAAAAAGATACAACTAGCAGTGCAACTTCACATAATGCAATGCATTCAATATTATATAAAGCACGAATTATATTATTACGAGCAATAATGTTTTTTTCTCATTGAAAATTGTAAAAAAAAACTTTAAGAAAACATTAAGCGTTTCTTTTTGTGCAAAAGTTATGTCTAAAAAAAAGCCTCATCACGTGAGCATAAGAGCAACTTGTTCAAGTGTGTGGTGTCGGCCGCTAGGTGTCAGCCTTGTGACTTTAAAAACGATTTACTCTCAGCACGACCGCTGCTGTTTTCATTTGTGCATGTTCCTGTGTGTGTTAGTGGGCCATACACACACAGTTTAAATTTAAATGATATAAAAAGGTGCGGTAGGTGATGATTAGACAGGAAACACTGTAACATCAAAATATATTGTATCGAAGAAACTAAATATAAGTACACATGTACAGAATAATATAGGCCAGTCACATATATGTGTGCTTATACAACACATGCAACGCAAATGTACAAGATATACAACAAAATATGCATCATACTTATGGGATTTCCACGTATTGTATTGCCAATTTCAAAAGATAATAAAAATACCTTAAATTCACCTTACAATATGTTAATAAACGTGATAAATAGAATAAACAAACAAATTAATAAATACTGTGTTTTTGAAATACATTTTAACCGTACAATATTTCATTACATTAGAGAAATCGTCCCCAGTCAAATACTGAATCAGTAAGGTTCCTTCTTTAGACTGAATGCCCATAACCATTTCATCCCATGTTACGCCCGAGCGCGCCTGTGAGTGTGTCGGGGGGAGGGGTTATGGGTGGTCATTGATACATCGTGGCCGTCATCAATGATAGGAACGATGGCAGCTCCGTTTAACATTCGCAGTTGTCGCAGATCTAAACGCTGTCATCTAACGAACAACGGAGAACTGAAGTGTGTGTATTGTGCTCTTGTTCAAATGCGAGTATAGCATTAATATTTCTTAACTCGATTAAATGACAGTAAGTGAAGATATTTCATCACCGAGGGCTCTCCGCGCAACACGTAGACAACCTTTACATCATGTTTAATCTCAAACGTTGTACATAAAGACAAATGTTTTATAACATGGGGACAACGAACCACGATCTCTGCCAAGACACATACAAGCTATAATATCTAAGATTAAAGTCTTGCTGTTTTGTATGCGCACAATAGGCTACACCAGCAGGTTTAAGTTAGGAAATAGGACACGAATTGCGGAAATATTTGAACAAGCGACTTTTTAAACATTAAAAGAGACCTTTCTTCGCTCGTTCGTGTCACTTTCATGCAAACATATTTAGTCTGCAATAATAATTTTGAAAGCACTAGGCATAAATCGCTCCGTCATTCTAACTGCTTCTGAATTAGGGTAAACTCAGATCATTAAACAAACAGTAACAGTGGTTATAGTTATAGATATACAACTAGCGCGGATAACATACATCGAGCGTGCATGAACTGGAGCTAGTTGGTCGAGTTTCATAGCTGTAGTGTTGCCCCACCCACAAGCAAATCCAACTCTCCAGTGTAACCTCTGATTGGCTGTGGGGATTGCGGGTCCTGAGACTGAGCGCAAGACACTGAGTTGTGCATTCGACAGTATGCGCTGAAGATGCGCGCCGTGCGTTTACATCAGCGAACCACATTTAAGAACTATATCAAGAACTGTATTTCGGTTCATCTTTAGGCTGGATATTTCAGACCGGACGACGGGGCTAGTCTAGCTGCACTTGCAAGTCCTAGATTTAACTCCATTGATATTTCCTTCGTGTTTTTATATGGATTTTGTTTCGTTCTTTCTGGACTTGGAGCAGCTGAAATACCTTCATATGATATATTTACCCTGCTGAGAGAAATCTCCGGGATCTTCAGTGGACAAGGCAGCCACCGCTTGCACGACTAGGAATATCCCTGAATTGTGGACTAAACTAGAATTAACACTGGTTCTCCACCATCTATCTAGTTCCAGAAACTGGCCGATTTTCTCGTGCTATTGCATCTCTTTTTTCAACAAGATTGGATTTTTTTGTAATTTCAGATGGATATGTGTATGGACATAAATTCGGATCAAGGAGGAGACATCCTAACTTCAGTTTATTATACGGATTGTTGGGCATGAGTGGTTCTTTAAAACCAAATTTATTCCAAGAAAACGAATGCGTGTCACGAATCATGATATCAAGAATAATCGTTTTTTGAATCGGATTCTTTCTGTCTTTCATCCACAAATTAAGGACCTTCGAGAGGACATTTACATTTGTATTCAATCTTTATTTTCTCGCAAGGACTCAAAATGGTCGGTTTACATGCCGTTTACTCTGAACTGCGTAAATGTGCATGCTGAAATTATATTCTTCGTTTAATGAAGAATTTTTATTTTATTTTTTAAATAACGCAACTGGCCTCATAAGATTTCAGTGAAGCAAATCGGAAGTTACCAGTTGCGAAATCAGTAAATCAGATGAATTTCATCACTGATATAAACATTTTCGTTCATTTTAAAGGATATCTACCAGACTGTGATTTAATTCACGTGAGTTATTTGGGCTTCTTTACGTCGTGCCGAATGTGCATATGTGTCGATGTTAATAAATGATAGCGCAAATAAGAGCGTGGACACAGACATCAACAGGTATAATGCGTTCAAAGGACATGGATTTCCTACAAATGTTCTTGTGCTTTCTTATGTGCTGGACTGGAGTCGATGCAGTTTTTAATTTGAAATATACGGTGGAAGAAGAGATGCGTCCGGGGACAAAGATCGCCAACGTGACGGCAGACGCAAAAGTTGCGGGTTTTGTACTGGGAAACCGACAGCCTTATTTGCGGGTCATATCCAATTCCGAGCCGCGATGGGTTAATCTGAGCCCCGCCGGACTGCTCATCACAAAACAAAAAATTGATCGGGACGCTGTTTGCAGACAGACACCGAAGTGTTTCATCTCTTTGGAGGTGATGTCGAACTCGATGGAGATCTGCGTGATCAAAATTGAGATTATCGACGTGAATGACAACGCGCCGCGCTTTTCTACCAACCACATTGACATAGAAATCTCAGAAAACGCTGCGCCGGGTACCAGATTTCCCCTAGAGGGGGCAAGCGATCCGGATTCGGGGAGCAACGGCATTCAAACCTATACAATTACCCCCAATGATATTTTTGGTCTTGAGATTAAAACGAGGGGAGACGGGTCCAAGATCGCAGAGCTTGTGGTAGAAAAGACTTTAGACAGAGAAACGCAGTCCCGTTACACGTTTGAACTCACCGCCGAGGATGGCGGTGACCCCCCAAAGTCTGGGACTGTGCAACTCAACATCAAAGTCATCGACTCGAATGATAACAATCCAGTGTTCGACGAGCCGGTGTACACTGTAAACGTGCTGGAGAATTCCCCCATTAACACTTTTGTCATAGACCTGAACGCCACGGATCCGGATGAAGGAACCAATGGCGAGGTGGTTTACTCGTTCATTAACTTTGTCTCCAATCTAACCAAACAGATGTTCAAAATAGACACCAAAACGGGTGTGATAACAGTAAATGGCATTTTGGACCACGAAGAATTGCACGTCCACGAAATAGATGTACAAGCCAAAGATCTGGGTCCAAACTCAATCCCAGCCCACTGCAAAGTGATTGTCAATGTAATAGACGTGAACGACAACGCACCAGAAATCAAACTTCTGTCAGAAAACAGTGAGATGGTGGAGGTGAGCGAGAACGCGCCTCTCGGATATGTAATAGCACTGGTGAGAGTCTCAGACAATGACTCGGGTGCGAATGGAAAAGTGCAGTGCAGACTGCAGGGTAATGTGCCTTTCAGGCTCAACGAATTCGAGAGCTTCTCCACCTTACTTGTTGATGGTCGTCTGGATAGAGAGCAGAGAGACATGTACAATCTGACCATTTTAGCAGAGGACAGCGGATATCCCCCGCTCAGAAGCTCAAAATCCTTCGCTGTTAAAGTAACAGATGAAAACGACAACCCACCATACTTCACCAAACCCCATTACCAAGCAATGGTTCTCGAAAACAATGTCCCAGGTGCGTTTCTCCTGGCGGTGTCCGCAAGAGACCCTGACCTGGGCATGAACGGCACAGTCTCGTACGAAATCATCAAATCGGAGGTGCGGGGGATGTCTGTGGAATCTTACGTTACAGTCAACTCCAACGGTGAAATATACGGGGTCAGGGCTTTTAATCACGAAGATACGCGGACGTTTGAGTTCAAAGTCTCAGCAAAGGACGGGGGTGACCCACCGCTGACCAGTAACGCCACCGTGCGCATCGTCGTACTGGATGTAAACGACAACACACCTGTGATGACGACCCCGCCGCTGGTGAACGGCACCGCGGAGGTATCAATTCCCAAAAACGCTGGAGTTGGTTATTTGGTTACACAAATAAAAGCCGATGACTACGACGAGGGGGAAAACGGAAGATTAACGTATTCAATTTCAGAAGGAGACATGGCATACTTTGAAATTGACCAGATAAACGGCGAGGTGCGAACCACAAAGACGTTTGGGGAAAACGCGAAACCATCCTACCAAATAACGGTGGTGGCGCACGACCACGGCCAAACTTCCTTATCCGCCTCTGCCTACATTGTCATTTATCTCTCCCCCGACATGAACACACAGGAGCAAATCGGACCCGTTAACCTCTCTCTCATTTTCATCATTGCACTGGGTTCAATTGCGGTCATTTTGTTTGTCACAATGATCTTTGTGGCAGTCAAGTGCAAAAGGGACAACAAGGAAATCCGAACGTACAACTGCAGGTACCCAAACAATTTTTGATATGTCTTTAGCGTGTAATATTGTGTGTATGATTTGAATTGTACTAGAAAGTATTTAATCTCCCGAATGCATGTAATAATTGAAACATGACAGCATGATTAATGTGAATGTTGGCTTTGCACGCGCTGTGTCCTTGTTACCTGTGCATGCGTTCATAGGCCTCGGTCTGCTTCCGCCATACACAACGACACAAATATGCGAGAATATAACAGGAGATGATTTTATTAATCTCCTCACTCTTGTCTTTCATTATGAATATACTGACAGTAATAGAACTCTTATATAAAATACAATATGACAGTTATATTAAATATTATATCTGAGATCATGTTGTTTTAAACTAAACAATACAGTCCAAAAATGTCAGCAACTCAGATAAATAAATAGCTACCAAATATTTTAAGCAAAAAATGATCATCATTATGATATAAGACATTTATTTTATGCATAAATTAGGTGCTTCTTCAAAGTGAGCAATATTATTTAAATAAAACCCATGCATCTAAGGTAAGCTTAGGCCTTTCAATTATAAACACACAGAATTTGCATGAGCTTGACATTTGCAAAAAATATTGTTGACATTTGAGGCCCACTTCAGGTCCTTACTCAAATTTGTTGGAGTAAAATATTAACTTGTTGCTCCCACATTATGGCTTTGGCAATATATTATGATTGCGATAATAGATGTCAGTTTATCATTATATCGTAGAAAGGCCATAGCTATCTAATGTTACTAGCTAAAGCAACGTTGACACTTTCTTACTATTAATTATCTACATAAAAGGCAAATCATGCAGATGTATCACTGTGTAATAGTCTTTGAGACGTGTGTGTAGAAGAATATTATTTTGTTAATCTACTGTAGAATGAACACTTATCAGTCTGTAACATTGGCCAGTGTTGATTTCCCACTGCTACATTAACACTCAAAATTTCCATATAAATTGGTTTTGCAAATTTAACCTGAAACCATTACCATATTTTCTACCTGAAATTGTTGTTGACATTTTTGTCATGCAATGCGACAGGATAATGATCCATCTTAACAAAGATGCTGAATGTAAGCGATCATCTTCAAGAAGGTAAGCCGGCTTCAATGGTCAGGCATATACAGTATCTGCCTCATCGTGATGGCAGGATAGTTAGAGATGGCCGTGTTTAGATTGCCATCATTAACATTTATTTTCCTATCCAGATAGAAACCTGACGGAGGCTTTCAGCTCTCCCAGCAGGGGGTTAGTGAGAGTGCTTGATACTCTTTTCTGCTGTGCTCACTGAATCCTTTCTGGCTCATCTGAGATTCTTTGAAATGTCTTTGCTGTGAAGACAGCCAAACATAGTATATATGACTTTATTACAGTAAAAAGTACTTTGAAAAATAATTTTAATAAAACAACAAAGGTTATACAATAACGATTTAAGTGTTTTTCCCATAATCACAGCAATACAAATATTTTAAATACGTGAATAATTTACAGATAATGATAAAAATAAAATTGTGTTTAGAAGTGTATTCGTGGCCAAACCAATTTAAATGTAATGTTTTCCTACAATGCCCAGGGCCCTGAAGAAGTAACCCCTTTGAAATCTTCACTTATTCATTGGCAGTCTACTGTGTCACTCCATTGCTTTGAGGAAAAATACAAGCTTACCGCTTCAACAATGACAGAATACTGCACTTTTCAGCCAGCTATTAGGAAAGCCTTAGACTCTCTAACTTTTTTACCGCTTTAACTCAAGGAAGGGAAAAAGCATTTTGATGCTCTGAAAAAGATAAGGTCCTGCACCGTTATAATTTTTTCTGAGCCAGAAAAAAGTAAGGAGCAGGGAGACATCGTCTGAATCCAAATGAAAACCACAGAAGAGGAGGCTTTGTTAGGTAGTGTTGTGCGGGCAGAGAGAGAGAGAGAGAGAATACCATTAAACGAAAAGCGTGCGTTAAAACGAATGCGTGCCCTTCAGAGGACATAAAACGAAATAAGTGTAAGATTGTTTCAGGCTATAATATATAATGATCCTCAAGGGGGAAAAAGAGAGGGGTCAACGGGGAATAGCTCAGACGAAGTATGTTTACTACACCAACTCTTCTCATGAGCTCTCAAGTATATGCTTAGAGTGGATATGTTGCAACCTAAGCATCCTTCAGGGCAGAATCTCCAAGTTTCTCATTTACTGTGATTAGAATCAAAACCCTCAAATTAAGTTAGTAGTAGCCACAGAGCGTTGCTCAGAGAATTGAAACTCACAACACAACTGCCAGTGGGCTTGTTTGAAGTGAGAAAGCAGACAAATGTGGGTTTCGCTTTGAATATTATTGCTTACTCTAGCTATGCTATTTAGTATGATTTGTCGCCTTGTACGCTTTTGTGGTTTGGCATGTTTGCATTGTGTATGTGCGCATGTGACAAGTTGACCCGCCGAGCATGGAAATACAAACAAATGAGGGATGTCGACTCCATTGGTGGCCGGAGGTCACTTGAATGTGGCTACTCTCTGGTGCTGCCAATGATTATGGGTCTGGAACCTAAGCCCGAGCCAGGCAGGACCTGGCCCTGGCTGTGCATTTAGTGAGGAAGGCAGAGCACTGCTTTATTGAGTCTGTTCAGTTTCTTGTACCTGCGCAGGGTGGCGGAGTACTCCTACGGCAACCAGAAGAAGTCCAGCAAGAAGAAGAAGCTGAGCAAGAACGACATCCGGCTGGTGCCGCGGGACGTGGAGGAGACGGACAAGATGAATGTGGTGAGTTGCTCGTCTCTCACCTCTTCGCTCAACTACTTCGACTACCACCAGCAGACTCTTCCACTGGGCTGCAGGCGCGCCGATAGCACCTTCCTCAACGTGGAGAACCAGAACTCCAGGAATGCTGCACCCAACCATGGCTACCACCATACCTTCACAGGGCAGGGCCCTCAGCAGCCTGACCTCATCATCAACGGCATGCCGCTGCCTGAGGTGAGATTTGCTCCAGTCTGCTCCATCCTTCAGCCTGCCATGGCTAACAGTGGCAAGGGAGGGCGGGGTCGGGGCGGCTGAGTCAACCTAGTGTAAAAGGCTAAATCTGGTTACTTGATGACTGGCATGCTTTAGAGACAGAGTGGGCAGGAATCGGGGTGCTTGCTTAGATTTTTTTGGCAGATCTTTTTTATTCTTGAAAATATGGTTTCTTCTAGCCTTTGGTGGTGCTTTCATGTTTACTGTTGTTTGTTAGTGTTGGGAACCTGATTATGGGCGATGCCTTAAAAATATAAAAGTGAGCAAACCGATGATTGGATGTTTGCCAAAGTGGATTTTTTTGTCCACCTCTGTTTTATGCTCCCTCTTGGTTTTTTTTCTAAGCAACCGTGCTGTAGCCTGAACATCTGCCAAACGCATTGACCTGGCTAATCGTCAGCTCTGCGTGTCATTTCAGGTGCAGACATTAAGAACAACTCTAGCTGAAAAACGATTTGCACTTAAGCTCTTGTTCTCTATGGGTGGTATGGGTGTTCGAGTTGCAAGCTGGTACCTCGAATGTACACTGAGCTATTTGCCATCAAATTAACTGTGTTGGAAACGTTTCAACCAATCCGTCCTTCACAATCCATAAACTGCTCTGATTGTTGGCCGGTACCAAATACACACAGTTTAATGTCAGACTGGTGCATGGAATAATAATAACAACAGTATGAAGTTTTGTATTTTTGAAGAGGACATCAAAGATTGCACAGCGACCGGCTGATCCAGCATACTGTTTGTCTAAAGATTTGCAAAACCAATAAGTCACAGTTAATATAGCACTAATATATTGAAACTGTCGCTATATCCTCAAATCGTATTCAGGATATAAAAAATCTAATTACCAGAAGTACGTATACAAGCCGGTCTGACTAAACGTAAAGCTGGATGGACAAAGGAATTATGGAGTGTAACATTGAGTGTAGAAGCTGTGCACGGTGGCATAATCCTTTAATAAAACTGCCTAAGCAGCAGGATTAAAGAACATGTATTTGTTTCGGCTGATGAAAAGACAAAGAATTAAGAGGGGTGGGGGAGTGTGATAGTACGATGAATTCGAATGCTAATCTCTGTTGTTTGACTACAGCAATAGAGCAGAGAAAGAAAGCGAGAGAGATAAAGTATATGTATGTGTTGTAATGCCTTAAGGGCCCGGCATGTTTTCTTTGCCTGATAAAGGTGTGGGTTCATTTGTATGCTGGTTTTATCATGTGTGCCGCTCAACCTGACATTGACTAACATGTTTTTGACCACGACTCTGCTTATACCCTTTCCAAGCCTCAAAAACAAACTGATTACAGTATGTCCAGATGCCTTCTCATCACAGAATACAGCGGCTCCTTTTCAACATCGCAAAAATGCTGTTGGCGTAATCACGTCTCAGTTTATATGGGCCACGATCAAATATTGCAGCTGTGAAATGACCGATAATAGCTCTGTCACGCCTTGCGAGCCCGGGCTTGGATACATTTGACTCTACAAGTCAGGGTTTCCCAGAGGTCTGGTGAGGACATAGCGGCTGGTACAGTCGTGATTAACAGTGCATCTACAACCCTAGAAATATGAAGGCCCAAAGGCGATTTCGCAGCCCTACATGATTCAAACGTCATTTTGAAATGTGGTTTGTTGGTTTATTTTCCAAACCCAGTAGGAGCATATAGGTTGAAAATGCACGTTAGAAATAGCGCCCTGGTATTTCTCCAAGGAAAGTAATATTGCATAACTTTAATTAAAATTACACACTGCCGGCTTATTGATAATGTCAATAATTTACATGAAAGTGGATGCACAGTGCTTTGTTTGAGCGATAGCTGTATGCTTTTGAAGAGCACTGTGTATTTACTTTGTACTTGGTATTTTTTTTCTGGACACACAGATACCAAATAAATATATTTTAGTAATCTAACATTGCTATGATGTTACTCATACCATGATATCAATTGTATCACACTGCACTATCCTATTAATTATACAGTAGCATTTACAAACATGAACATGATGGGCTCCAGGTGAGATCTGTTTATGACACCCTGTGACTCTCTGGAGATGCTTCTGTGCTGCCAGTCTCTGAGGAGTTGTCCACAATGTTTTCAGAAAGCTTTGTCTTTTAGAATGTGTGGAAGGCTTCGCTCCAACTGTCATAGGCCAAAATTCGTTCATGTTTTGATCTACTTTTTTGCTGGTGGTTTTGTGCTTGGAGACAGACTGTTTCCTTACTCTGTAGCTACTTAATTTTCTTATATATATATATATATAATAAATATTTTCTATTTCATTTTTCTTATGGCATATTTTCGAACACAGGGCTCATATAATAATTTAGGTTCTGCTTATCCAGATGCTAGCAGTCTGTTACAGAAGAAATTATCACATAAATCGGACTATGTTACATTTTAACATGTGATGTGGAGGAACGTTTACAGGTAAAAAGACACATGCCCTTTGGTGAATTTTAAAGTTAAAAATATAGTGTCGGTTAAACAATCAGGGCATTGTCGCACATAAAAATTACGAGTGCTTGTCGCTTTATGTGACGCCATCGTTATTCGACATCACCGCCCACCTCGACTGAGAGGATGCACTCCTATGTCATCGGACTGATTTGCCTAATCTTCACGGTACTTTAGACTGCAATGGAAGCGCAGACAGGAACAGGTCTGGGGGAAAAAATCCTGGGAAAAATTGTTCCAGCTAATTTTGGTGGAAATGAGCCACTCTGTTTCTAGCTCTCCTTCTCACTTATTAAAATAGCTTAAAAGCAATGTTGTTAGTCTCAGAATGAATATAGCTACATCATCTGTTGTTTGCAACGGATCTGCAGTCCTTAAACTTGTAGTTATTTTCTCCTTTCTCAATCAATCCCAGTGTTTCCCCTAGGTTTACAGCTTTGGGGGGGGGGTTGGTTGGGGAAAATTGACGAGAAATCATTTCCTTTTCATTCTTTATGTGCTATCTATCTATCTATCTATCTATCTATCTATCTATCTATCTATCTATCTATCTATCTATCTATCTATCTATCTATCTATCTATCTAGTCACATACATTGATTGTCTGGGAGGGTAATGCTTTGTAAAATATTTTTTTTTACATATAAATATAAATAAATGTATTTAAATCTTTTTAAAATTTACTTTGGCAAATAACCTTTGTTAAATGTATAGAAGTATTTGTTAATATTAATGGGCCAGAGCTTAAAAAAGTAAAGAACTAATAAAAGATTTATAAATACTAACAAATATATTGCTCATTCATTGTTCGTTAATGATAGTTAATACCTTTATATGATAAACTAATTTTAAATGGGCTTTTTTTGTGAGACGGTTTAATTTCTATGATGTATTTATTGGAGAATAATCCTGTCAGACGCGGACGCTGTTCTGAACATCATCACGTGCGCTGTTCTGAACGTCATCATGTGACATTCCCATACAACACGGAGCCATCTGCATAGCGTATTAAATATCTCTTGTCTTATTTAATCAGCAGATTTACAATGTCCTGACTAAAAACATTTTAAACACACATATGTAAATAGTAAGCGGCATGTAATTCATTAATATACATTTTAACCGCCATCCGGTGATGAATGGACTTTTGATGCTTGTCATGGGCAGGATGCGCAACACTTAGACTTGGAGCAGGAGAGCTACTCCGGCTGCTACTCGCAGTGGAGTGAGTTTTGCCATCTTCAGTTCCCTGTGAGCTCTTAAAAAACGCAAATATTTTCATTTGGTTTTCATCTGATTGAAGCGACATATTTCCCGCCGTGCGCTCTCTGTCCGCTAATGTTTGTTTGTGTGAGCGTGTGTGCGCACTCATTGGGATAATTGTAAACGCGCAAACACAGACAGAAAAGACATGCCATCGTGGAAATAAGATAAATAACATATTACTTAAGGGTTATTTAGTTTGTTTAATAAAATAACAAATTGTTATCTGGCGCTATAAAGAAAATCAAATCAAATTTACTTGACGTCCAAGGGTGGCGGGGCGAGCAGTTAGGAGGGCGGGGCGCCCCCCTTATATAATGGTAGGGGAAACACTGAATCCTTTTTTCTTAAATCATTATTTTACCTGTTGTGTTCGGGTTTTTTGTTTCTCTGACTTTCATCAGACTAAGCCAATTAATCACGTAAATCCCATACACGATAAGGTAAAGGCCACAGCAGGCTTGCTCCCTGAAGGGCTTTTAGAACAAGCTCCATTGAACTAGGCTGCTGTGATGGAGAACTTTGATGTAGACAGTTCAATTAGATGGGGAATTAATAATAGAAAGAAAGACAGACAGACCGAAAGACAAACAGACACTTTTCTAAGACTGCCAACTCCAACTTTTTTTATCAACTCAAGCATGCATGTTCTTTTTGCAGTTTTTGTGCCAAAGAGCAAAATAGACAGTACGAGAGATAGAGCGGGAAGAAAAGGGATGAGAGAGACTCATCTTATCTCAAGTACATCGCTATGCATTCTGATTGGATTCTGGCAGATGAAGATGGGAATTTTCAAAGAAGGTTATATTTATAAACCATAGACTTGCTGGCACTCTGCCTTCAAGAGTCGCCTACTAACACGAACATTTCAGGAACTACTAAAAGGACTGCAGTCCCATTAAAGTAGGAACATTCAAGTGAGACACTATTAGTGCAATATAGTCAAGCAAACTCATTCTCTAGTAACCATTATATTGTAGGTAGAAAATGAGGCATAATGGAAAAAGCGTAATGCTGCTTGTAACATATTCACATCAGCTTTCATTTGCTGTCTGAATTCAAATATATGAGACAAAAAGCTGAGAACATGATTTTCTCAGTCAGACAGAAAAAGAAAAACAGATTCACGTACTGTGACAGCATTTCTTGATCTTATAGTGAGATCACAAATGCAAGACAAATTGCATTTTCCATTTAAAATCGTTGTTGTATACTTGCTCAGTCTGGTTCTGTGTGTCCCCTTTTCTACGGCTAAAAAGATTGCAGTACAATTCAAGCGTCTCTACTCTCATCTCAGTTGTCCCCAAAGCAGCCTGAAAAGAGATCACAGGATTTATTGAGTTTAGGGTTGGGCCGATAGACAATGACATCATCCATGGCCAATGGCTGACAGCCATCACGTTATTGGGCCGCATCGTGATTCCCCTGAATGACGCAGCTTTTGTCATCAGGAGTGATTGTGGTCGTCCGCACATCCCATCCCAATACGCGTTAAGCATATTCCCAAGACAAATATTGACAGCTGACTGAGCCGAGTCCACACTATGACATTCTGTGTAAACCTGTAAATGACGACATGAACTGTGCGCATCCACGATGGGAGTGGGTAACATCAGTTACCCGCGCTGTTGACTAATCAAATGCCTATACGGGTGGGCTCAAAATCTCGTCCTACTTGTCTTTCCAAATGAAATAACAACTGGAAGAAATTCCAAATTTGCAAGTCGTACATGTGCAAATACTTGTAAAAATGCTCACGCTGTCTTAATAATTTCGCGCAAAATGCGATTTGGGCAGTCTGAAGCACATATATAATTGTTTTTAATGTTTTGGCAGATGGCCATCTAGCAAACTGATACGATGTTATTGTCCATCGCGATGTTTCACTGTATGCATGCTCGATGCCAATTTGGTAGACAGTAACTGAGTTAATCAGTTCTTAAATTCAACATGCTGTATATGAGTAATTTCAATATGTGTATATGAGTAGTTCATAGACTAAAATGCTAATTCTTACAGTGTGCCGGCAAATTTTTTGAAAAAATCTAATAATGAAGATAAATCTCTCTTATGCTATTTTATATGATAAAAATAAATATTAATAATATAAAACAATGTACTATTAACAGTTTGCTTTATTTTGCTGTGTCACACTATATGACCCGCGATTTATTCGTCAACTAACATGCGTATGATTATTTTAAACAAGTTCCTTTTAAAAAAAACTCACAAACAATTGATTTGAAACAAATGAAAAGCATTTCTGAAAAAAATCATGCCTGTTACATAACCTACAAAGCTGTACTTGGATTGATTTTTTAGAATGGTTACGTCTATGTTTTCCCTTTTCAGTCCCCTGTACACAATTGAGTGAACATTGTAGCCCTTAGGTTATAGAAAAGCGGCACCTCATTTACACTTGGACCTTTAAAAAATTACTTTGTTTTCGACTCTCTTTTCACTAAAAAACAGATGGAGAAGAACAACAACTTTTTTCACACTTTTTAAAGTAACACTTAATGTGTGATATCGCTTAGATCAGGGCGGCAAGATGGAACCTGTGAAAAGGACTTCTGATGGAACAGTAGCTGGCCGGATACAGATACAGTTGAGACCCACAAGAGAGGAAAATAACTTTATAAATGATTTTCCCTCTCTCTTAGCCTCATCTCTCATTAACACAGATTTAGCTGCCAGCGCTGAAAATGCCTGTGGTTAAATTAATAGGATGGGAAAGGTCGGCCTACATTCTCTAACACAAGGCATACAGGCATTGCCACAGGGAATGTAGAACAGACAACTTTCTACACAATACTTGTGAATCTGTTTAATTATATATACAGAATAATGGGCAAGGCACAGGATTGTTTGCTTATTTTAGCTACCAAATGATCTACAATCTTCACAGTTGCATGTCTAGTGCATGGACCTGAACAAATCGAGAACTCCAAAAATACACAAAAATCCTTGTGGGTGGAAATCAGACTAGTGGATTGTGAGTATATGTGCACGTACGAAATGTGATTTAGTAGAACAGATGTCCTTCCAAATATTTTGATACCTACTTGCCAATTACAATACCGAGGGATCTGCACACACACAGACCTTTTAGGGAAATTAAATAGCTATTTAATGTTTATTTACGTTCAATGAATTTCCCAAAGCACAGTAAAACATAACAATATACATTGTGAATGGCCAGACGTTTGTAATTCTTTATCGTTTGAGGGCCGGTCATTCCGGATGTTAACAGGATGTTCCCTGACCCCAGTTAAAGGATACAAAAGCATTTAGGGAAGCGCCTGTGGAATTATTATTAGAGAAAAAATAGCTATTAGAAAAAATGTTCGTCAGGCTGAAACCACAGGCAAACACAGAGCGACCTTTTGAAATGGCCAAACTGAATAAATTTATTCTTTTTCTGAGTGCCAGAGACTTCATGTATGATCATAAATTGGATCTATACAAGATGGAAAGACACAAAGTTAACCATAACAGTGTCAAGCCCATTTTATGTCCAGTGATCTAGAAAAACAACGGCCTTGGTTTCTTGCAACATAGGACTTTTTGTTGTTGTTGATTTTTGCGGCTTAGTTTTTGGCACCTTTATTTTTTACAGATTAATATCAGAGAATGTAATTGTTTATGTATCGACCCTCACCTGCCTCACTTTTCCACATTTAATACAAACTTTTGATGTATCGAGTCAATTACGTATCAAGAACTTGCCCTTATTACTTGCCTCTGCTCTTTTGATATTTATGAAAGGGGAAAAAAAATCCTTCTTGAGAGAATGTGAACGAAAATTGGACCATATATCTGCCGAGATTAATTTCTCTGTGCACTGGCTTTACAAGAGTAAGAATAACCAGTCCCTTTGTGGGTCCATTGGCAACTGTGTTATTTGTCTAGGTAGGCAGGCTGTGCTGAGTGTGTGGTGAGGTGGCTTAATGAACAGTGAGATTGTTGGCAGGCAGGCCGGCTGTATAGCAGTATTGCTGAGAAAACAGCAGGCCAACATAATTGTGCATTGTTCAGCCATAGAACAGGAGGCAGAGCATGTAATGAGCTGTAGCAACCGTTTGCTTCTTTCCTAATGGGCTATGACCAGGTTCATCCTTCCAGGGGCCCAAGCCACTCCAATCATCGTGGTCGCCCGTTCCCCTTCGTTTTTGTTTCCAAGCCCCTCGCATCCCATCATTCTCTTTTTAGCTGTGCTCATTGTCATGCCTTTAACATGCAACCGAACAGGTCCATAACAAATTCAAGTTAAGTGAGGACATACTAGCAAAATATGCTTTGAGAATTTAATACTGTTTTGCATTTTGATTGCTAAGGCCGAATAAAGGGGATTGGAGTTGGCCGACTTTTACGATATGCTGTTTCGGGAGGTTACCTGAAAACCTGCATGTCAAAACAGCTTGAAAACCCAACAGACCGCCAATGAATACCAGCCAGCCCCTGCAACAGAAAACATAAAAATGATTTTAAGCTGCCCTCTTTTGGAGACACAATAGAGGATTGCTTTGACTCTCTCATCACGTCCAACGTTTGATGTCCTGCAGCCAGAGAGCCAAAGTTAATGTATGAGATCAGTGTGTTCTGATTTGCTGCTCTGTTTCTAGGCGCTGCGCTCTCAGCAGGGGTTGCGGCCTCCCTAACCACATTCTGACAAGACAGCTGTTCCGAAAGAGAGGGAGACGAGAATGTGCAAGACTGGAATAGTGGAGGGTTGAAGCATTTCGCTCCTTAGCTGTAATGATAAGGATGTAATTTGTCCTTGAGCTGCACGGGTGCGCTACGACACGTTCGCCCCCTTACCAAACTTTTGAGACGTCGTTAGCCTAAAGCCAACCGACAGAGTGACGAAACCCCTTGCGAACCCTTTTCTAAAGACACGCCCAAAACGCTGCAAGTTGATTTGTCACAAATAAGGCTGGAGGGGGTAATGGTGAGGGCTGTTATTCCCCCTCGGTCTCTTGTTTATTATGTCTTGGGTGTTTCATATAACAAATGGGGAGCGACAGTTTTCTCTCAGGGGTTCTTAGTTTCTCCCTACAGAGCGTGATTAATTGTTATTGTGGTCTATTTTTATGTCGTGTCCTGAAATACAAAGGTGCAGGTAGGTTGACAATGTAGCTCCAGGCTCTCGATGACAGTGTTTGCTTTATGGTATTTTCATATTTTATGGCCCCTGCTGATTTAGTTACTTCAAAACATTGCTTGCCATTAGATAGAACACAGGTACTGTCGGTCCGGTGCGTGTTTTATAGATGGACTAATGCACTGCAGACAAGCGAGGCTGACAGATTAGAGAGACTCTTCATCTCGTGTCTTAAAATGATTACTCAGCAGGCTTAAGACCAGATTTGGCCTTGTTGTGCCTAAGACAACAGGCAGGATCTGTCATTCACTGTAGCCCAGAGGCATGTCTGGGGTTTAGCTGCTAGAAGAACCAGGCAGCTAGAAGGTGAACGTGAGAGTGTGGACAGACAATAACAAGAGTCCAGGCAGACAGACGTTACCTGGGAGCCTAAGGTCTTGCTTATTGAGCTGGACAGTCAGAGACAGGGAGAGATAGTGTTTCTAATTATAACGCTCAAGTCACAGTGCTGTGGTGGGCTCCAGCTTGCATGAGCAACTGCAGACAGCTGACTTTTGGTTTAATTTTAAAGACTACCAATAATCCATACTAAATCTCTTAAAGCTGCAGCTTCCCCTCAGTCGGATTAAGGGGCAGTCTTAAAAGGATAAGAGATGCTTATCACTGCTTCCCTCAACATTTCCTGGTGACTTTCTCAAAAAAAGAAATGTAAATAACTTATGGGTAGCATGTAGATATCATATGGATAACTATGTAGGTCTGTTAAATCTATTAATCGTGATTAATCAATTCCAAAAAACGTATGTGTGTTATATATGTGCATATGCCTTAAACATACTTTAGATACATGTATAATATACATGGCACAAAAACATATTTTATAAACATGGCACATATCTGTCTGTCCGTCCGTTAGTCCATATATATAATATAGTGTCACTTGCAATAATTAAATAAAGATGAACACATTTCGATTTTGAGTCACTCTTGAATTCACTTTATGAGTCACTATTTAGGCATACATATTTCATTTTTTTAACTCCAAATGTAATGTATGATCATAAGTCATATATTAATTTCTAAATTGCAAAATAATAAACATTCTTGTGTGATTTCAACTCTTATGACCATTTTAAAGCCCACATATGAATTTCTAAATAGTACAGCAACAAAGCTACATGAAAAATGCCACAGTTTGCAGCATGCAAGTTTTGTTAAATTATCCTTTTCATAACTCGAGTCTTCACATACACGCCACCACTCCTTGTTCAGCTCACTCTGTGTAAATACGCCTGTAGATATTTGTTATTTTATTCCAGGAAGTGGATTGACATGAACGAATCTCGTCCTTTGAATTATGAAGATGTAGAACCTTTTCGTTTTTCACTTTGAATTCAATCCTTGTTCATGAAGACGGATGAAAGTTCTATTTGCTCGCTTCATATAACGCCGTAAAACAAATGTTTGTAAAGTGGCTAACTGGAAGTTGAAGAATAAAGGCTGCTTTTGTTATTACTTGAATGATTTATTTATTTCTTGTTGCGAGGCATAAAAAGAAGTTACGATACCGCCTTGCAAATTGGGCCTGTTTGTTTAGGGCATCGTTAATGAAGTGTTACTTTCTTCTGTTTTGTTTTTGGCTGTCTGACTGTCAGGGCTGCTAGGGGAACAAGCATTAATCCAGCATACGTGTTGTTTGAAAGTGCATGAAAGTGAGAGCCATGTGTCTCGTGGGGGTGAAAAACAAGAGAAATAGGTCTCCGCAGGGGGAGAGCTGAGGCAAAGACAAAGACAGCTAATCCTTTTTTTGGTGCAGAGGGAAAGTATCCAGTGGGAGACGGTCACTTGGGGAGCAATGCAAAAATAGAGGTGCGTGTGTGTAGTTTCTTGTTTACAAGGTGACACCTTTTTAACCTCCTATTAACTGCATGCTTCTGAGAGCACCTGTTCTCCGCCGGGAGAAAGTAACGTCACTCGATGCTCTCCTTTTGAATTCCCAATAAAGTCATCAAGTTATTTTCTGACCAAGGCTGACAAAAAAGTACTCCATATGAATAGAAACTTTTTTCAGCACAGTAGGGCCAAAAGAGATTTGTATTGTACATAATGGTCAAATGATTGATAGAGGTATTTAATTGACACAATTATTTTGCAAAAAAAGACAAGGAGCCACATATCAGGGAATATCGGTTTTATTTGAATATACAAAAAAAAGCATAGTTATAGCAGAATGTGTGATATTTTGTGCAAACCTCCCGGGAATTCTTTCTAAAGCCGAGCTTCATACTCCAAGCACAACTATGCATCACGCATTCAACAAATTTAATACATTTTTAATATTGTGTTTGTATAAAAAAGGGCAAGGATGTCAATCACATTTGGCCTGTTTTGATAGGATGTTGGCGCAAATAAAGACAAATGTTCTTTCTCTTTATAGTCCGGACCGCCCCTTTGTTTTATTTTTGGCTGACCTCAGCTCTTGTCTCACTTATGATCTCTATTAGAGGGCCTGTTAACCCGGACAGTCATTATGTCACATTTTTCCCGAGCGACTGTTTGGCAGTCTTGCCAGGTTTGTTAAACCACAGTCTAAGTATGGGCACTATTATGGTGAACAGGTGATAATTAAAATGAGAATGTTACAAATTAGGATTCTATTAATTAAAACGTAAAAAATCAGCTTGACTTATTAGTTAAATCTGAAATGTATCTGCTGGCATAAATAGTCTGTTTTCATATAAAACAAACAGTCAAAGGGATAAAAAGGCTTTCTGAAAATAATTACCTGGGCACAGGCTACTGAAATATCCGTCAGACGTCTCTCGACGTTACAATGGCATTTTAAAGGCTCATTTTCAAAAAAAGTCTTAAATTGCTTAATAATCTAGAGCTCGGGACCCCAGGTGTCAGATTTTCTCTGTTTTTGCTAATCAGGGGAAGTGCTATTTTTCATAGCTTGAGCTGAACAAAATTGGAGCTGTTGGAGAACTCTTAGCTTGGCATTATTCTCGTGTAATGAGTGTAAGAGAGCCCAATTATTCCACTTGCCATCAAAACAGAGGAAGATTAACTCCTCTCCACTTTGACACTATCCTACAGTACTAGCTTTTTATAGTCGCTCACACACTCTGTCTTTGCGGCACTGATTGTGTTCTTTTTTCGAAGCTGTGCCGTATGCGTGTGTGTGGCTGCGCTATACTTGTCTTTCCATAAAAAGGCCTGTTTCAGTACATGCTGGCTTTATTAACAAGCCTGTCAGCTGAACAAACACAAACAAAGAGCTCAAAGTAATATTCTTTCTCAGACAAAATGCCCAGATCTTTCTCGAAAAGTGGCATTAAACTCAAGATACAGCTGAACTCTGCGTATAGAGAGGAGACCATTTCCGCCCGTGCATAGCTTGAATCCCTGTTAAGTATTGGCTATTGAAGTTTAAATTGTCAGACTGCAGAGGGATTTCCACGTTGCTTTTGAAAAATATCTTGAAGATTTAATGGAAAGGCCACAGTTGGAGCCCTCTGAATAAATGAAAAGAGTCCAGCGCTGTGGGATATCAGTTTGTTATCATCCTGCGAGGAATGAAATTGGCTGCTAATCAGGACGAGCGGAATAAAAGCAGATGAATAAAATTAGTCGCCACTGCACTGAGACAAAGCCCAACTCTCTCAATCTGCATCTGAACAGAAGCACAGTCAGCCTTAAGAAATGTCGGGCACTGATAACTGCGAAAGACACGGCCGCACACCCACACGCACATGTACACAAACGCGCCCAGAAGCCTTTGATAAGACGCAATTATGTCGCGTTGTTTACAGCGGCAGAACAAAAGGACTTCAGCTTTTTATTTAAATGAAGTCACGGTGAAAAGAGCGCGACACAAGGTGTTTTATTACAGGAAACGCTTCATTGTGCAAAGGCAGAGCGCGGACGGGTGCGGCACCAAATAAGAATGCAATCTTTATCTCCGTGACTGCAGATGTGTGAAGCGCCAAGACCACCGTCTCTGCGGACGGCCGATGTACCGGCCGTATGTTGTTTTTTCCACGACCCCTCCCCCTTAAACCTGTTTGCCCCTAAATACTATCTAATACAAATTAAATTAAAGAAAGTCAGCACAGATAATCCTGGTGTGTTTCAGCTGGCGCGGTGGCGTGGGGTCAAGCCCGCAGCATCTGGCCCTCCTCGCCACAACAAGCCCACAAGCTGCTCCGCTCTCTCTGGGAACCCGAGCAGAGCTGCACCCCTACTGGCCTACTTTTGAGCGTGTGCGTGCATGCGTGTGGTTGAGCCCGGGATGTGGGAATGTAAAACAAGGGTGTGAGCCTGTCAGCATTCATGTAAGGTGTGTTTGTGCTTATGTGGATATATTTGTTTGGACAGTGTTAAAGAAGTGTAGGGAAGGGTGTTAAGTAATAGTCGTGAGCGTTGAGGGGTTTTGAAGCTAATGGTTAATTAAAAATCTCAAGAAATGCATGCTGGGATTAGCTATCGGCAGTCCCTCTTGTAACGGGCGGTGAGGGGACGCTGTCACGCAGGGTTGATGGAAGACTGTCAGAGCACTGATTAACATCTGCTCATCTGTCTACACATGAGCCAGTGACGTGCTTCGAAGTAAAGCGTCCTGATGCTGACAGCTGCTGAAAAAGGCCATTTCAGATATTAGGAGCAGATGTGTCCGGCGTGTCTAAATCTGAATGTTACCTACTATTACAGGACTGCATCGCGAATGTGCTGATTGGGTCAACCTTGTTATGATTACAGTGGAGCTTTTATCTGCCCATCTGTCTAGCCGGGCATTGTGGGAGTTCCTAGGCACTATTATTATCTGTGATAAAAAATACAGTGCTTTACATATTTGTAAGACCACCCAAGGTAAGGTTTGTCCCCTAAACTAACAAAAACATTTTTTTTTTATGTGTTTGTAATGGTTTATACACCAGTATGTGTAGGCTCTTTAGTCACAATAGTATTTCTGAATTTACTTTTTTACAAGAAAGGAAGAAAAAATAGTAACTTTATTTGTTTATATAGATCCCCATTTACAGAATTGAAGTCATTTGAAAAAAAAAAATAGTATGCTTGCTGAATTTCTGACTTGCAGACTCTTTATGTTTATATAGAATTATATAAAAAAAAATGAAAAACGCAAGATTATTTAGTTGATGCCGTTATTTGCATAGTAAATGACAAAATTGTTTTTATGATTTTGACAGATTCTTAAAGTATTTTTTGTTTTTTCTTTATTATGATCAGCATTGTGTATTTATTATATAGTATATTAGTGGAAATAAAATGAAAAGGTGTTGCTATGCAGTAGCTAGCTTGGTCTGGGTGGTTTCCAAGTCACAAATTTACTTCCAAATATCTGAAATGTTCTTGTCATTAGATATAGTTCTGTTGTAATATGAGCCTGTTGTTTTTGTACGCTATTGATCATCCGTCAAGCAAACATCATATGTCTGATCATTTAGAAAAGTAATAACCCGTCTATTCTCCATAAGCCACATTATTTGAGGTAACTATAATGTACTCACAGACAAACAAACATTGTTTGTTTGGGTAAGTGGGGGAGGTTGGCGGGATTAGATGATGAACTTCCTCCTGTACCCTACAGCACGGCTTCCCGTTTGCAGAAGCCCCGGCGCTGCTGCGTTTCCACGCACTCCGTCTCATCTGTTCAGCATGTCAATAAAGGGATGTCAATAAGGAGGCCGACTCAATCAATTTTAGAGAGGGGTAAAGAGAGAGAGAGGAAGAGAAAGTGCACTCGAGATAGGGAGAGACAGGAAGTATATTCGGAGAGACTCCGAGTCTGTAATGTGCTGCTGCACATTTTCATCCATAAAAAAGTACCTGGATAGATGCCTTTGTGCGTTGTCATCGTGAAAAGAGACGTCACGCTTTCAGCGGGAGAGGTGAATGCGAGGGGAGGGTCTGTTAGACATCCCGGCCGCGATGAGAGATATTTGGGAGAACATAGCTCAAGATGCCATGGCATTATTTCGGATCAAAGTGTCAAGCGACTATATGATGTACACTCATAACAAAAGCAGAATCCGGAATGGATGAGTCGGCGCTCCCTGCTGAAGCCCAGTGCTGGATATTACAACGATGTAAAGGTGTTCGCATCGCTCATCCGAGCCTGCCGAATGCGCCTCTGCATGTGTTAGTGACTGCGTATCTATGAGAGAAAGATGCATGACTGTGGTGCAAAATGGTACTCATCCAGAGCTGTGAATCTAACTGGCGAAGAAGTGTTTACTTTCTTCAGCATGCTGTCTGTAGGTTCAACAGTGGAGCTGGAGCAGTTTGGCATGTGTCTGAGCATTCTAAACACATCAGAGAAGGTGCTAAGATGTTTTTAAGTGCGTTCTGAACGTTGCTGAGACAAATCAAACAAGAAAACCCTGGTTTCTCATCTGGTTTCTAGCTATAGTTTGGGTCGCTTTCTTTCATTTTATTTCTTAATTTAAGTGTTTTTCCTCTATTGTTCATCATCCCCCAAATTAAAATTGAATGTCCAAAAAAAGCAAACGCTCCTCTGCTTAACAAACCACATGATCTAAGGTGTTACTCATACATTGGGATACGATTAATATTAAGGCTTTTGAGATTTGTTTAAATTAGATGATTAATAGAAATAACACTTTATACAACATATAATAATAATAGAGAGAAATAAGAAAAGGGAAGCCAAAGTGCACAGCCTGTTTGCCCCATGCGACGCCAGGTGGTTGTAGGGAAACTTTTGAATAAGGGGGTGTGAATGCCTGTAGTCCAGGTTTTGAAGAATAAAATCCCATGAGATGGACTTGAATAAGTTGATACCATTTATGTTTCATTAGGTGAGGGGCTGAATTGTGCTTCGAAAAAAAATAGCCACCCAACCACACACACAAACCTTCTTTTGTGTTTGTTTCTGACCAGTCTGCTTCCTGTAAAACATCCAAGCAGATGAATCTATATAACACACACACACAATGTGGCTTGACAGAGATATTGTAACGTCGAAACAGCTATTTATAGTGGACAAAGTATCTGATCCATTTCCAAACACCACAAAGGCCAAGAAATATCACAAGTTGACAAAGACACACACACACATACAGAGAATTAGAGATGGACTGTTACTGTAATACATTAACCATGTTTTAGTGAACACGCCTGTACGACCCTCTTTGCTGGAATGCAGATAAGCATGACAGAATGGGCTTTTAAATATTTGCATCACGCTAAAAGGCAAGGAGCTTTGACATAGGATGACCTTATGAATTATTGAAACAGATGCTATTAATGTATGCATAATTAATTACTTATAAACTGAATGCGAGTGGATGTAACATATACGTCTTATATGGGATCAAACAAAAGAACATTTTCTTGCTTTCTCTCTGTTTTTATGATGCAGCTGTTGTTAGGGGAAATACCAGTGTCTGCTTTTCTAGCTTTTTTTTAGTTGTATGTGATTGTTTTACGTAAAAGAAATATAGCTACTAGAGTCCGCAGGGAAAGAAACCATGAGCGAATAAAGTAGGGAAGTGTGTTGTGTTTACTCATTTGTAACACACTGTTTTATCCCCATGGAGTTTTTGCTTTAGTTAGTGGAATAATGTGAAGCTGGCTAGCCATATAATATAGGTTTCCCTTGTTGTTTTTAAAAATTTACATCACATGACTTGGCCAATAATAAAGTAAACAATAATAATAATCAACTTTGATTTAATTTAAAGTCATAATTATTCATACTGTGAAAAATTATGAGGGGAGAAATAAAGCTGAATGTGTCCAAAATACCCAGCCGAGATATTTATTGACACATCACAAAATAAATGATTAAAAATGTGTTCCACTTGTTTATTGTGTTAAGACATCATTATTGATGTTAATTTAATTTTATAGCTATTCTTAACTGTGATGATTATGTATACTAAGATTTTTTCAATGAATCGGTTCACTTGCCATGTATAGGTGGCATTTTGAACCTTTACTAAAAATGGTACAAAAACAGACATAAATGAAAAATGCCGTTGATTATGAATTACTTCAGGGAGCAAATAAATAAAAAATTGACAGCACTTGACTTTTTTAATATGAGGCCAGTATAAATCTTAATCATCTATCAAACATTCACCCCTGAAAATGGTTTCCTTTCATACAATAAGATGAATACGCAATGGTGCAAATTGAGTCCAGTGTGAATTGACGGGTGATGAAGTGGAAAGATCTCGAGGATCTGGCAGCTTATTTGTCACATGGGCTCCTGTTGCGATTGAAATTTTATAATTTGTGTTTGTAGGTAGCCGGCCGCAATTAAACGTCAACGAATCCTCATATTCATCACGCCCGCTGTCGAAGTGGCAAAAATAGAAACGTAATTTCATCCTGATGCCAAGAACGAGCCCGAGGCGCTCTTTCACCTTCTTCATACTGTAGAGCCTCCCCTAGGGCTCACACGGTTTGGAAGAGAAGGGGAAATCTATAATCTAGCAGATGGCAGAGGATCTATGGGAAATTCTATAATCAGGGGTTGGCAACCTAACACCGGGCTGAGGAGAGTTTCCACCCGTTGTGATGTGTTTCTCTGAGCTGGTGAGGGAAGTATAAATCCACTCCTACCAGGTGCTTCACTCCACAGAGGAGAGGGAGCCATGGTGGTCTCTTCCTGTTGTCAAGGGTGCCACACAGAGCACTGACTCAGCGAGACGAGATGAAGAGATGTCAAAGAGCGACAGATTGGACTGGGGTGGGGTGAAACGAGAAGGCTTGCCGCAGTTTTGAGAGGGTGGGAAGCTAAAAAGAATGAAAATAAAAATTAAAGAAGGTCTGCATGTTGGATAAGGAATAAAGAGAGTTTGTGAGAGGAAAGAAATGGATCAGTGATGGCTGGGAAGAGCAACGTCATGTTGAGATTAGCTTGTGTAGGAGTGTTATATGCTAGTGAAACTCTGCAGCTCAGACACACACTGGCACACAATTCCTTCGCACTACATTTGTACACATATAGACATTTCCTAAGCCTCGGTAAAAAATGCAACCGTCACTACAGGCTCATTTCTGCTACTAGTACTAAACCCAGCCCAACAAAGCCTGTCTGCCTTCTTCCGTTTTTTACAAGAAATAGTTACGAACTACTTTACCTCATTTTAACTTCTCTGTATGCTCCTGTGAATGTAGGTAGATAAACAACAAGACTCATTAAAAGTACTGATTTCCTCCCAGCAGCCTCGAGACTGTGTAAATAAGCCTCAAGATGTCTGAAGAATAAGCTTCCAAATAACGGTGAGCATCAAATTGCCATCAAGCTGAACAAATGGAAATGTTTTATTCGATTTGAGGACCTTTTTATTTCCAATGTCTCTGGGTACTGAGATATTTAAAGCGATAGTGCTCCCAAATGAAATCATTTAATCACGTTTAGTGTCATTTCAAACCGGAGATGCCTGGAGTTATCTAACAAAATCCTTTTTTTTGCTACACATTAAGGTACATGGTGACCACAGCTGTGCATGGTCTACATCCACTTTCAAACATTAAAAAGACTCTTTCTGCTACAAATAGAATAAAACAAGAGTCAGTAAAAATATTTTTTTGGGTAAACTATACCTTTAATGCGTCTTTCGTTTTTGTATTAAGCAGAAGTATAGTGAAAACACGCTTTCGTTCTCTGACTTTGACATTAGGAGCACAGCAGTGAACTGGGAGCTGCTTAATGTGCAGAACACGTTTAAAGTTAAAGAAGACCTTACATCTTAATTTAACTGTTTTGGTTCCAGAAATGAATTAAACGCAGATTTAATAGTAATATAATGTATGGCGGTCCAAAGAAGGGTGGAGTCTGATGATTGTTACTTGCTATTATAGCGTGCATAACAGCAATTAGATTAGTGCAGAACGCCCTCCATGTGTAAATGCAAGCACAACTGCACGGCCTGATGCACAAACCTCAAAACAGATTAAACATGAATTACCTCGCTTGCGTGACAAGTGCGTTATTTTATTCTTTGCCACTCTGAGAACTCCTGCATGATGCATCTGCCCCGTACAATGAACACTCTCTCACATCCGGAGTACGCAACCGATGGTCACGCTGGGAAGAAGGCAAATCAAATCTCACAGCAGCAACTAAGCGAGGAGATTGCTTTTCCTCTCCGCCGGATGAAGTTGGAGGAGTTTTGGTGGAGCGGGTCGCCGAGGTTAGGGGCAGCAGGTTGCAGAGAAAAGAAGAGAGAGAAATGAGGTTAGAGAACCTAGCTAGGGTCTTGCTTAGCCGGGTAGAGGTCTCACTTACAGCCCTCTTTCTATTACTCGCCTCCTCTGCCCTTCCGCCTTCACTCACAGAGCTCTTAGGGTGCGATTTAGCCCGCCGGACCCTCAAGTATGTGGGAAGAAACAGAACAATAATTACGGGTATAGGGTAACTCCGGCCGCCAAACTGGGGCCGCTTGGATCACAACAACACATTGTAGAACCTGATTAAGTAGCCATTTGTGGCAGCCTAGCTGTAGTTTAAGCATCCCTCATCTCTGAGCCTGAAACCCGACCTCTGGGAAAGAAATATTGATAGCCCCTGTGATTTGATGGCGGTTAGCGGCGTAGGCATATGCAGTACATTACTTTACAGGAATAATGCCACTAATGCATGAAAGCTCTCTGGTATAAAGACCTTAGAGGGTCAAGGGCACCTCCTGAACGCCCTCTGGTCCTCAACTTGAATTAATGATAATACAAAAAAAAGCAATGCACAATGGAACTGATATGCTTTTTGTTGAAGCACACCAATTATGCCAAACCATTAGTGAATCATCACTACACATCAATAGACGCTTTTGTTGTTGAATATTAGCACTTATCTATCACATTCTTTAAAGAACGCGTGGATACGTGCTCGAATACGGCGCAGGACTGGATTTCAAAATCTCCAGCAGCGACCGTCTCTGCGGAACAGCCGCCGCATTTGCATAACTGAAGCTATTACTCCAATTAGCCCACTCTGATATAAGCAGAGAGATCAAAATGTCAACAGAAGGAAAACGGCTGAGATGACTGAGCCCGCATCGTCGATAGCAGCTCTACTCGTAAAAGGGTCATGGATCTGTGACTCGTGACGGCGTTTCAACAGGGCTCTCATTTGTTTTAAGAGTCAAATCTAAAGGGAAGGCAGAGCGATGAGAAGTACAGTCCCGAATCTCACTCTCCCAGCAGAGCCCAGCCTAACGCAGAGCCCGCCATTCAAAACCAATTATGGGCCAGCCACGCAGAGCACATCATTCGGAAATTTGTATACTGTCTTTTTTAATGAAGTTTGCCCCTTGTTACGCGGCACATAGCTGTTCATTAGTCTTTTTGAGGATGACCGCGGAGATGGAAAGGCGCTGTAATGAGCTCTCCCAGGGAATTAAAGTAGAACACAGGTGGCATAAAAACAAGTTTCTCTGCACATATATACAAACATGTACATGCCCGGTTAGAGTGCCGAAATAACTGTCCATGCCCGTTTACTTTGATATTAATGGAGTCAAGCCGGACGAGAAGAAAGACGCAAATATCGAGCTCGTGAGCCGCGACGACAACAAACAAGAGTATGTTCCAAATTGCCGTCTGCTAATATAATGTTAATTAAAATGGCTTTTTACAAATTATCTCCTTGATTACAATGACTTAAGGTTTAATTAGAGCCAAACACCCACACCAACGAGAACATAAACGCGTCGCACACAAAAACTGAGCGTTAACCTTCATTGGGCCCAGATTTCAGTTGCCCAAAGATCTCAATTAGATGCCTGGTCGGCCGTCACTTGTAATTAAAATATTATCATGCATGGAGGCAATTAGGTTGTGTAGAGGTAAGACGGTACAGAAGACATTGTGGTGTTGTGATTGACCTGAAGTGGACATAACCTGTGTATCGACTAATGTAAGACACAGACTGTGAAGAGAGATAAAAAATACCATATTTCTCAACTTAAAGCTGCAATCCATACATGTTTTATATAGAAATAAACAAATCGGTTATTGAGAAAGCACATACAAAAGTGTCTCCTTATCTAACCATGATTCATAACACTAGGCATTTCATTATGATTCATTATTTGAGATGTCATGTAAAGAAACGCAAATAACCTTCAATTTCATGTCAAACTGAGCCCTATTGATGCAACAGTTACAGATTGGAGCTTTAAGGATATTTTTTGTGTGCTGGATAACTGCTAGCCACTGCTGATATGAACAGATGAAGGAAATACACATGTGCTTGGCATCATAGTTATTCTGCCTGTGTGATGATGATAGCCTGTATCTGTCTGAGCTAGTCTGGATGTCCTTGGCTGGCGGCATAATCATTGGTCGTGTTCCACTGTCTGCATTAACCTCCTTTTCGTCTGAGAGGCTGTTTTTGTCAGAAGGGATGATGGCTAGACATACCCCTGGAAGGAAGCCATTGACTTCTTTTACTATCTTGGTTTCCAATCAGTGAATTCGAAGCTGAGAAAGCCGGCATGCTTCTCCTTGTGGAAAACACCTGCATCTTATCACCATATTGAGTGAACGGATAGTACCTGCCATCTTTCACCAAAATGGACAGATTTTCCCTCTCGTCTCCACCTCTCTCAGTAGACCGGCTACTACTGAACATCTGCTATGTGTTTCTCAAAGTGTTGGTGTCGTTTATTCATCTTTGTATATAGCTAAATATACGTGTACCATTTATGGCTTTTTGAGGTTATTTTGTAATATATGTAATAACATATTTCCTGTAACCAGAGAAACCAGAAAGCATCAATTCACCCAGTCCTGTTGTATACTCCTCTTCCGTACTAATCTGTAGGGTGCTAATCTTTTGGCAGTGCTACCCACAGAATTATTCAGACACTATTGACTTCCAGAAGTCTCTTGAACATTTTGTCAATGTGGGTCATAGAGCCATCACATGCAGATCACCGAGGACTTTTCATTTGCAAACGGAAAGTTAAAAAGTCCCCCGGCGTGCTCTTAATGTCCTCCCTCCGTTTATTTATTTTATTTGATATTCCACATTACGGCTTCAAAAATAGTGCGAGCAAAAGAAAAGCGTAAACTTTCTTCTCTAACCCCCAACCCCTCATCTATTCCCCTGTCTGCCTTAATGACATTTTGAAGAGCGTGGTCTGACTGAGGATGGGTTGGGGGATTTGGGGGGAGGGAAGGCTGGAGGAGTGAGGACGGGAGCAGACTCATTGCATCAGAACAGCCCACATGTGCTTAGAAAGAGAATGGGGGAGTTTGCCTTTGAAAGCTCAGGCAGCTAACTACAGTCTTTGTGTAAAATAACATTTCTATTCAAAGGCAATTACTGGTGACATTATTTTGGTTGCTGCATAATTAAATTCATTTTTGTTCTCTTTCTCTCTTTCTCTCTCTAATGCTGTCTCTTTCCCCCAGACGGAGAATTATTCCATTGACTCCAGTTATGTAAACAGCAGAGCACACCTCATTAAAAGGTATGTCTTTGTTAAGCAATCAGATTAATTTATTTAACTTATTCTGAAGTTTTCTTAAAGGGGTGATTTCATAAATGTTTTTTTATAATTTGATTTTTATCATATGGCTCCACTTAAGAGGCGTATCAACTTTGTTGCAACGAAAACAGACAGGATAAAATGTTTATGAGCATTTTCATTCCCCTCCTTGACCTTGAGAATGAAACTGACTGTTTTATGCTGCTGTGCGTTTAAGACCTCTTTGTTAACATCCTTTTCACGTGAAATATGCGACAAAACTCACGCATGTAGATTTTCAGTTAAAGTCATAATTCTGTAAAATTCTGTCATCATTTCCTCACCCTAAAGTTGTTCCAAGCCTGTATAAGTTTCTTTGTTTTGTTGAACACAAAAGGAGATATTTTGAAGAATGTGAAACATTCCTTCATGTTCTTCCAAATATCTTCTTTTGTGTTCATCAGAACAAAGACATGTATACAGGTTTGAAACAACATGAGGCTGAGTAAATGATGACAGAATTTTCATTTTGATGTGAAGTCAGTCATATGTTAATACATGACAATTTATATAATTATTTCAAAAGATCAAGGAAACGTAGATGCTCATGATATTACCCCTTTAAGATTGCATTTCGCTGAATATTTACATGTTTATTAAAAATTTTGCTATGAAGAACATGGTTGGCCACAAACCTAGACGAGACATTAATAACCAAGTGTGTTTATATATGGTCAATGTTCACCGTTAATAATTCAGTTTCATAATTGACTAGGCACATCCCCTTTAAGTATTACTTGCTTCTCCGCTACTATGAATAATTCCATCAAAATCCTCCAATCGTGTATACATATTACATGTTAGAGAATATTAAAGCTGTAGCCCAGAGCGGAGGCTTGGGCGGTTGAGCATACACGCATTTAGACGTTAATCAGATAGCAAAATCCACAAGAATATTAATCCCCGGAATTTCTGAGGATTCTTCCTCGGAGCACATAAGGAGGCCTTTGTAAGGCCGCAGAGATAAGAAAAAGGTAATGTTATTTTTCATTCTGGAAGAAAAGAGCAAGAACAATAGATCCTTTGTACTGGCAGGACTTGGCCAGCATTCCTCAGTCCACCTAAAAGAGCTTATTGACTGACATGGAACATTGGCATGCAGACATCCCTAATAAAGGTCCTCCGCCGCCCGGGGGCTAAGCCACTATGAAAGTGCATCAGCACCGTAATGCCTCTCTCACCTGGAGCTAGAGAACATTCCAGCCAACCTCAGTTCTGCATTTTTCTAACCAATTACAGCAATTTTATCTCCTGAAAAAAGCCTTTCCTGTGTTTACATAAACAAAGACTATTCAAGTGTCGGTTGTTTGGTTCAGCAACACAACAAAGAAATCCCCTCCGGAGCCTGTGGGTGCGCAGACTGGGACAGGTGCAATTAGACTGATAAAATCAGAGGCTGCGCTACCACCATTGCAGTGACGTTGCAAGAATCTTTTCTGTCTCTCTCTTCCTCAGAAGCGACAACAGAGATGCTTTTGTCTGTGTATGTCAGCGTGTGTGCATGTACGCATGCGTCTCTGATCCTCTCTGTTGCTTAAAAAGTGTTTCGATTGGCTGTCACATTAAGATGTGTGGAGCTGATGGAAGACAACTTGCCCACATTTTTACTATCATTAATTTTTGGTAAAACAGGATCAGATTAATCTGTGTGACCAGCCGAGACATCCTCAACAACAAATTAAAGAGGCTGTGTAGTCATTGTGAATATGCATTTAAGTAAATCAGACAATAGTTACACTTTACATTTAGCTGACTAAGAACAGAAATGACTTCTCAGGCACTTATCAATCCTTGTTAATTTTAGCATTTACTAATACGTTTTTAAAATCAAAAGTTGTAAATGTTAACATTAATTAATGCACCATGAACTAACAGGAACAACTGTTCTGACATTACAAACATTAAAAAATGATGAAAACTATATTGCTAATTGTTAGTTAATGTATTTAGTAATGTTAACAAAAAACGAATGTAAAGTATTTCCATATAAATGACTAGATGTAAATGAGTATATTCCCTCGATATAACCTAAAATTGACTAGCAAGTGGCGAATCACGGCTTTGCTGAGATGTGATGAAACCTAAATGCTTTTGACTATGTAAAGCAAGAATAACACTTTGACCCATATTTCGTTTTAGTAGGAAATATGTCAAAACTGGACAAACATTTCATGGGGTCTTTAATACCAGCAGATGTGCTAGTGATTTTTCTAAAAAGAACTTTAAGAAACATTGAGTGTTTACTCAGAGCCATAATCCAACACCGAACAGCTCTGCACTTCCACAGAGAGTGCAGGCCAGCCACCCCCGATCCTTTACCCAACCATTTCAGAATGTGATAAAAGCACATTCTTTTCAGCCTTGGCGTCTGGGCGGCTAGGCACTAAACACGGGATAAATAGAGGTAGCATGGGGTGACGAGAGAAACCGAATGAGGAAACCAAAGTTGACAGTTAAATAACACTTTCTTTCTTCCCTCATCTTTTCTCCTTCACCTGGCTGCAGCACGTCAACATTCAAGGACATGGAGGGAAACAGTCTGAAGGACAGCGGGCACGAAGAGAGCGACCAAACCGATAGCGAACACGACGTTCAGAGAGGCCACTATGCCGACACGGCCGTCAATGACGTGCTAAATATGACCGTACCTCCAAACAACTCACAGTTACCCGACCAAGGTAAGACGGAATGGTTTCAACTAAATGCAAATATTCCAAAACTCAAAGTACAAATCAAGCTTTGCAGGCACAGCCAGCCTTAAGGCGCCGTGCTATTGTAGAGACAGCACTTTCTTTCCCTTTCCCGGCCCGTCTTTGATGAGAGGCCGGCAACATTATTGACGGATGTGAGCCGTGTCTGCAGTCGACTGCAGGGCTTCAGATCTAGACCTAAATGGCAGCAATTAGGCTGACACAGGTTGAAGGTGGAAATCTACATAACACCCAGTTTCCTCATGCATAATTCACACGGATCATTTAGCTGGGAATTAATGTTGATGTTTCTTTTTTGGACTGGCGTTAAAGACATCCGGTTTGTTGGCAGGAGTCACCGGGGGTCATGTTCACTTTCTGCTACTGCCACTCAACAAACCAAGTTACAGAACAAGGTGGCAGCGCTACGGGGAATCAAAGCATAGGGAAGACCAAAGGAGGGCTTAGAGCGGTTTTATTACACCGATTGTTTTGTGTTGTCATGCTCAATCAGCCTTTGATCCGAACTTTATAGAACAATGGACCACCTCCAAAAGTAGCGAATAGTCAATAGCGAGAACTCTAGTCTTCTTGGATAGAAATGAGTCAGCCAATTGTCTGAATTACGACGAGAGCTTGACATTTGCTGAATAAGAGAGCCGAGTAAGATGAGGTCATTAAAATCGGCTAGGATTGGATTTTAAGGAATGCATGTCACGCCGTCCATTGTGCACAAAAATAAAAAACGCGGCTGACTGCATCTTTCTAGACTTCTGAGTCATAGTACCGCTTACAGCTTTTATTTGCGCTACCTTACCGTCCCGCTTCAGGATGAACGGCCTAATAAGAAAGAGCTAAGGAAGAGAAAGCATTGAATGAACAGACATAAAATAATTGAGCTTGTTCTTCATTGTTCCCCCCCGGTGAAACGGGATCCTGAATTATGTGGAATTGGCAGGTGAAGCAATTAAGATCTCATTTGCTCCAGATCGTGTGTTCTGTGGCTAATTCAAGCAGCGTAATTAACCAGTTTGTTCTCGCAAGACGTATGGCTACCTGGCAACCGGAAAGGGGGAAACGTCCTCTATTTACAATTTATACGCAAACGTGTCGGATGCATCAGCAGATTTGTTTGAGCGTTGTTAGCCTCGCCGGGGAGAGTGTTACGCTCTGTGTTCTTCTGGAAACTGCTGTGAGGAATTACATTTCTGTGATGGAGACGTTGGCGCGTTTCTTTCGACGCCAACTTGCTGTCAACGAATAATGAACTATGATCGGTGAGTCTCAGCTTAACTTCTGTGGATGTCAAAGAAATACATGTTAATATAGGTCTCATAAAATGCATCATGACATGTCCTCTTGCTCACCGCTCACATAACTGAACACAATTAGAAGAATTGAGAGTATGTTGCAAGTGGCTGAAGCTTTTCCAGGTCAGCCCTTTTATCATTAGCCAAGCTCTTATCTGTTCACGAGCAAACAAACACCGTAAATGAAGGATGGCTGATAAGCAAAATGAGCAAGCACTTCAACGGCGATGTCGTCAGTTTTAACCAAAGCTATTAGACGGTGACAAGTATCAGATACTAATGGAATTTGGATGCACGTCCTCTATCATATTATCCCCAGCTTTAAGCTTTGTTGCTCCAAGGAAAAGAAACAGTGAATAGATGGGTCTCATTTTAGTTACCCGTCCTTTAAACCCAGTCTGTAGGCACATGTAGGCAGGGCCGTAATGAGGCCTGTTGATAATTATTAAATGAAGTGAGCACGGACCCTTACATACACGAAAATTTAATGACACCGCAAATGGAACTCGCTTTCCGTTACAATCTCTGTAGTCTTATCATACCGCTAAAGCGTGTGTGATGATTTGCTGACTCACTGACTGAATTGGCACAAAGCACAAATAAATCTCCAGGACGGGAGAGTCCGCAAACCTCTGGAGAACTGTTTGCTTGAAATATTTGATAGAGATGTGGTGTGTTTAGTGGCTCTTTTGCCTTATTTTGCTGCAGCTACGTAAAGTTTAGTGTCAGTATAATACATTTCGACAATCACAGATTTAGCAAAAACCAACATATTCCAAGCAAGGCAATAAACGCACTCGTTCACCAAGAGGCGTTTAGCCATTGTAGTGAGAATACCTCTGATCTATCTTTTAACTGTTCTCGTACAGTGAGACACGTTTAAACCAAAGGACACAAATAGAGGCTCTGAATCTGAAGACTTTCTTTTTTGCTTTGTTTTCTTCCTCATGCTTCCTGAAAACAAACAGAGGCAGGAAGCAGAGGGATAGTAAGCTCCCTACCATCTTGTTCCCCAGGCCTTCGAACTGTGTAAATGTTTATGATTCACGCAGTTCTTTGAAAAGGTAACGTTTCCACTTGGGAAACAATGTTACCTCAGCTTTAAAACTGCTCCTCCCCAAATTCTCTCGCCGACTCTTTCAATTGTGAGAGGGAGTGTGAGAACGGGCTTCGGTGAGGGGAAAAAGCCCTCCTAGGACTGTAGTCTCTCAATACGTAATGCACAAAGACTTCCTCAGGGGTGCTTCCTTCATACCCTGTTATTCTATTACCAGGATCTATGTCTATTTCCTGCAGTTTGTGTTCCCTTTCCTTCAAGAAACAGAGCAATTTATAGGGGCTTCTGTGGCACGAAATTTCACACGTATCAGAGATGGTGGGTTTTTCACAGGAAGCGTGGGAGACGGTGCTCATGCTACTGTAGCCGGCTGTGGTGGTCACGAGCCGACAGTAATGATTTCATTAGGACAGAATTACCTCACAGTGCTCAGATTTAAGTGTAGTAAAGCGGTGATGAATGGAGCACGGTGCTGACGGACTGAATCTTTCCCGCTACGCCTAAAGCCCTGACTTGACTTCTATAGAGAAAAGTGGGACAAGAGTGTCACTCTCTGTGTCAGAGATAACCTAATATATACACCTAAATATATTTCAGGTCTGCTATCAACTGAAATGAGAAGCATCTATAACGTGGAGCCATAAAAAACTGACATTTATTCATATCATTATTTTTAATAGTATCCTTTGGGGGATATATGAAGGATTTACATTTCAAATGAAAATATGGAGCTAAATGAGAGGTAATACATTTATTAATTCATAATACAATTTCCAACTCTCATTTTCAAAAACCAGTCCGAAACTATTTAATGTACTAAAAGAGTCCAAAATTCTGTAGTATTATTCCTGCATTTCGAGGCAAAGCTGTTCCTATTAGTTGAGCCAATTACATACTTTTCCCACAGCTACATTTTTGAGAGAAAAATGTTTTTATAATTATGTCTGCTTTTTAGCCAAGTAAATTGTGTTTTTACTTGACAATCTGCCAATATGTATGATATACTGTACAGTATATGCTTAGAGCTTAAAAGTTAGCTGGGCATAAAATTCATTATTGAAAATAAAAATAATATAAGATGATTAAAATAGTTTCTTAAGTAGTTTCAAGTCAGTCAGCCAGCTTACAGCTTACCCTCTGAAACATTTTAGCCCTTCAATTTTTCCCATATGACTCCAATTGCAGATTGTACCAGGATATGACTAAACAAAATGCATTTTGTTTGCTTCAAAGGCATAATTGGCATGGAAGGGCCCTGATGAATCTCTGAGTTCTCCACTTGGATCGAGTGTTAATTTTGTTTGCTGTGGGCCGGAGTTTTGCTTGAAGGCTATTTGTAGAGTCTCTGTCCCACCAGACAAAATGACAGTCACCATTAAGCTCTCGTTCTTCTCTCTCTTGTCTCTCACCCCCAGAGGAGACTGAAGAGCTTTGGCAGCTCAATTTGCAGCTGCTGAGTTCCAGCATGTTCCACTCAGAGTGTCCCCGGCCCTGAGAGTCTTTTATTCATCAATCGCTATGTCCCCATAGGCATGTATCTCCTCCTATGCCCCAGGATTTCACACTCCCTCCACCTCCCAGCGCCACATCAGTACACTCCGGCGTCTAATTGATTTTGATGAAATTGATAAAAGAGTTTCCCTTTTGTCTCCTTCATCAACCCCCCGTAACCCGCCCATCACATACGCTTCCACAGTCCTTAAACCGCTGCAGATCTGCATGTTCACATTTCCCAACTTCAGCGACAGTCAAACAACCTGCCGAGTTCGTACTATATGAAATGACAACTGAAATGGCATTTATGTAGAACTGACTTGCCCTAAACTTCTGGGTGAACATTTTCTGCCTGGGCGTCTCTGATCACCTAATGCAAATGCTGACAGATGTCAAAAACAAGACAGGAAGAGAGGCAGACATTGAGAGGACTGTGAGTCAGGTAAGCAGGGTGAGAGAGTTTCAGAAAGGAGGAGAAATGAAGCCTTTTGACAGGTTGGAGTGGTTTTATCTCGGTTTAGAACTGAATACCCGAGAGTGCATCATGACAGCTGACTTGCCCTACAAAACTAATATTAACATTTGACTGAAGCATACATTAAAGGCTTATGGAAATTCTGTCTGATATGGGAGAGAAAAAAGAAAAACATTGGATATTCACAAATCAAAGGTTTAGGGTCACTCACTCATCCTTTTTTTTTACTATTATTTTAGAATAATCAAAAAATTATCAAAACTACGATGTAACAAATGTAACTGATAGAAATGTTTTCCAAAATGTAAATAAATTTAAAACTAAGTTGTATTTTAGAATCTTCGAAAGTAGCCGCCCTTTACTTAGAATTTGCAAAAATGTACCTACCAGATGCCATGCTTTTTTAGACATTAGAAAATTGGTACATTTTTGTCTATTAATATGATATAAAATATTTGAGAATATGCTTTCAGATTAAATGGTTTTTCCAGCAACATTTCAGTCAGGTCACCCTAAACCTATGACTGGTAGGGTATAATTGGAATTACACTTAGAATGAAATTGTGCGGCTACAGGAATTTTCTTTACAAATGGCACCTAAATATGCTATTTATTTTTCTGCATTTAGGAGTTCATGTTGCTCTCTAAAAAAGTGTGAGAGTATTATTGGAAAGTACTGGAGCTTACCTCCGCAGCTGTTACCTTCAGAACACTGTGTCAAAATAAAGGAAATGAATTGTGTTTTTTCCTCTAACGCTTTCGCACCATACTGTGGCAGGTAGGCCTTGAGATCTTTTGTCTCTTTAAAGGTGTGCTTTCCTCTAAAATGCACGGAAACATCTCAGACAATCACAGGTCTCTGAATAGCATTCTCTCCCTTGAACCCCATCTGCAGAACCTCCATCTGAATACTCGCAATAGGGTTTAATCAGCTCAAGAAAGGGGCTTCTTATCTTTCCCTCACTTGTTATGGGTAGCTTATTGAACATATCAGAGGGAAAAAAAGAGAGGTTCATTATTTCTAGGGTCTGCAATGAGGTTGATGTATCTCATCGCAAACCCTCAGTTGACAGCTCATTTTCCAGACAATCCTGGCTTTGATTCACGAAAAATGAGAAAGAGAGCGGGATGGAGAGGAAAAAAGGGCTCAGGATTTCATTGCCAACGCCTGCTTATGGTTGCGTGTTAATAATCTCCTCAGAAAACACTCTGAATCCTAGCTATTTGTTGAACACATACAGTATGTACCCGGGTGCAATTCAGCAGAACTAAGAATCCTCTGAGATTGGCCTTGTGTTGAACACAGAGGAGATTTAGGCAAGGTTATGTGCTGTTTGGTAGTCATCATGAGAAAGAAGTATTGCTCTTCAATCCCAAGTCAATTTTCGAGCTGGGCGAAACTAAAAGAAAGTTGAAATGAAAAAGTGTGCATTCAAGGGTTAATAAGGCAGAGATTGTAAAAATAAAAGCATTGACAAAGGTTTTAGCTGCAAAGGCACATTGAGACGCGTAAAATACAGCGAGCTGCAGTGTGGCGCCATGCCGTCTCCAGTGTGCCAAATTGCTATCCTGATTGATCTGCGCTTTAAAAGAGTTGTCTTAATGCTTAGCCACCCGCCTTCCATCACCATGTCCATGTTCTCCATACCCTCTTGGCTCTTTCTGACACATGGCCCTTATCCAAGCCCACATTACATGAAAATCCACAGGTAACAAAGCCCAGGGGCATAAAGTAGCAGCCCCTAGGGTACAGAACGTAAAGCTAACCGAACTGAAGCCCCAGCTGTGCTCTAACCGAAACGTAACTAATAGCGGGGTGAGACAAAATCCATCCCTGCAGAGGGATCTTGGAACCTCTCCATGTGTAATGGGCTCTTCGTAACTGCTGCTAGGGAACCCACTTCTCCAAAGAAGCATTTCCCACATCCCCTCCTAGGATTTCTCTATCTGGGCGGAGGTAAATTGCAGATCACACGTTGAGGATAAAACGTTCATCCAATCAGTGAAATCTCGTCAGCAGCAATGCTGAGGTAAACAGGCCCATCATCTTCACAGCCGCTTTGCTTGACGAGGAGCGGATTGGACCTCGTGGCGAGCGCTGCCAAAAAAGCTCGCCTCTATCAGTGGGCAGGCAGTTTAATAGACGCCAGGATGAGATCCCCGCTGGCACGCAGCCCACAGCACCCACAGCAAACCCCACTCAACTCCATTAACTCCCATTAGAATAGCTCAGCTCGACTCGCTGTAACTCAACATCCCTGATCCCCGCTTACGGACTAAACCGCATGTGTGTCCACTGAAATACACACTGATTAAAAGAGTGCACACATTTGAGCAAAGCGCTCTCAAACACGCCTACATGCATGCAAACACACACGATAAGCTGTTGCGGCATTTATGCCATTCGCCAAATGTCAATTGTATATTTTTTTCTCGCGCCGGGCTCGCTCACTCCAAGAAAGATTACGCGTATACTCTCCAACTGTAATAGAAAAAATCTGCTGTCTTCTGACAAGTACATTGTAACCGGCAGTTTTCTGTCCGGAATACAAAGAGACATTTATCACTGCAGCTGGGTAGAAAAGAGAGAGGAGGGTGTAAGTGAGTGAGTGAGTGAGTGAAAGAGAGAGAAAAAATAGAGAAGGAGAAAAAGATAGAGGGAAAATAAGAGAGAGAGAGAGAGAGAGCTGGCTGCTCTGTCACTGCGGCAGTGCGAGAATTTCTCTTTATCCCCTTCATATTAACACAGCGTGCATCTAAATATATATAGAGCTTTCCTTTCAGGAAAAAATCACATTTTTAGAAGCTTTACTACATTCCATTTGCCAGCTCCTTTTTCTGTTTTGCCTGACATCACATTTCATCCTGTAAAATAAAATAAAAGCTGCCATGCCTGTCGGTCGGAGGTAACTACAGCCATTAAGAAAAGGTTTAAACCCTGGGCAGCACTCTGATCTATTTTCATTTGTCATGATGTCAACATTAAAATGATCAAGACCTTTGACAGCAGAAATGCAAATGCACAGATGTGCCATCAGACGGCAGGTGACTGAATTGTGGGAAATGGCTGGCTGAGTTCACAGGCACACCTTCATCTCCCTCATCCCTCTGTCCTCCCTGCATCTTCACTCACCTCATTTCAGAGGATCTCAGTGGGTTCAAATTCAGTTCTTCAGTAAAACTATCCTCCCTCCTGCACAGAAATGACTTCAGCCGGGGTTAGATTATGAGCCATTGATGAAAGATTAAAGGCAGGAACCAAGAACGGGGCCAGCAACCCTTCCTACCTTGCCCAAAGGCCTGTGCGCTCGGCTTTAAAATGCAGACCCCCCAGCTAACCTTTTACGTGCAAATGCTCTCTTTCCTTTCTCTAAAAAGTGGCCCCAAAGCCACCTTTTTCTCAGAGGAGAAAGACTGTGTGGCATGCATTTTGAGCATGTTACCTAAACTTCACGCAACCCCTTTTTTTCAGCGTACGGTCTTGTTTTCAAGCCTTCCAAAAAGGGCAGACATAACTCTTTCGCTTCATCCTCTGAGTAACCAATTAACCTTCATGGTTTTGGGGGCTTACCCCTACCCCTTAAAAAGGAGGATAAAAACGAACGGCAATGGCTGGCTGTTAAGTTTAATGGCAGACGGGGAGGCCTCAAAATGGGTTTTTTAATGACGCTCCCATGCTCCTGTGCACTAACCATTAAAGACTAGGCAGAATGGGCTGCTGCATTGCGAGACTGGAGATCGACACAATCAGCCGGGCCAAACATCACAGCGTGAGCTAAGCCCCTTTTGTCTTTCCATACTAAGGGATAATATGCATCCTAACAATGAAAAACCTCTTGCTTTCTCATTATTTCGCTCACATTAGCATCTCAAAAGATCTAAAGCATGCGCTCTGATCTGGCTGTCACTTACATGATTTGCCGTTGATGATATATGTCTAATTTAATCTACAGGCTTTATGAGATAATAAGCTTTTTGTCATACAATTATTGGGGTCTTGCTCCCAGGACCATTTGGCTGTTGTGATATAGGATGGCAGACGGCCCACCCTTGCAGTCGAGCACTGAGCTGGCTGTGCCGGAATTGTGATGGAGCATAGACTGGGTATGGTCAGTAGGGCGCCTGAAGACTAGTCGCTTTCTCTATACGCAGTATAACTCTCTGTCATAGATAAGCGCATTTAATGTCACAAGCCTGCATGTGAGCAGGAGTGGGCACCGAGGAAATCCAATTAACTTCTGCTACAGCAACTCTGCCCACATTGTGCCTTTTGCAATCCCACCCACCACTCTGGGACAACTGGGTATCTCCTATTGCCAATGCCCCTTCAACTTCCAATGACTTAGAGGTCTGTTTTTGCCATTTTTCTTTATCCCAGAATCCCAGATTATTCAGAACAATTCAGAACTATTTTTATTTAATAATACCAGAAATTCATATTTTTCATAACTTTGACTCCTCTAATGCATTCTTTTGTCAATGCAAACAAACTAAAAGTGGTGATTCGCCAGAAATATGTGTTTTTCTTTGTCTTTGGTGTGTAATAGGTTGCCAATGCCTGTATTAGACACGTACAATTGCAAAAATGTAAGTGTTGGAACAAAAGATGTTTTTTAACGGGAAGCGAATGCTCACGCAGACCTGCTTGAAATGCCTCGTATAACCACACCCCGGCGAATCTACGTCAGTTCGTAACATGATTTGACTAAGACCGCCGAAATGTATACGTAAGTAAGGTGTGCGTACCTGTCAGTACAATTGCTTTGGAACCTGATGTTTTGTTATATCTGTTCTGTTGCTATCTAAAATCCTTACAAACGAGACTGCTTAAGGCGGTAAATGCAGGAAGAATTGCATTTCTCATATCAAAATCTTTCTTTCTGTGAACTACTAAAAGAATCATTAATGGAATCATTAAGAGGAATCAGAATTGGAACCAGAATGATTCAATTCCTTACACTTCCCATTCCTAACCCCCATTACTCGAGAGACTAAGAGGGAAACTGTGGGTGAATGGTTTGTGATAGGGTTTTAATAGAACGTTGTACCGAGGAATACACTTCATTGCTGAGATTCTCTGCTCAGTGCATGAGTCACGCTTTCTTTAAGGTAAGATTCTGCAGCATATAGATGAGCAGTCACATATGTCCCCTCCCCAAACTCTGGCTGTGATTCAAAGCAAAGGCTGCTGATGCTGTTTCAGCTGCACTGCCTCTCCTCCTGTAAATGCCTGTCTATTTTACTCGATATTACATACTGTCTGGCAATAGTTGGTCAGGGCCCCTGAACGGCTGTTGTAAGCTTGATGCGTTTTTGCGCTAGTGGCAGAGAGTGGAGAAAGACATACAAATTAGGGCTGACACACCGCTGAGAAGCTTTCAGTAGAAATTAAAAAGGTGAATGTAAGCATCTATAGGGATGTGAAAACAAAACAGGGTGTGGTGTCCCTGTTGAGAGGCCAGACGGTTGTCGTCTTAGAGGGGGCACGGCTATACTGCACCTGGACTTGAGTCTGACTGCAGTATGTCCGTATTCACCATCACAGTGATGAGGTACAATAAGCATCAGGTGAGCCAGCAGGGCTCTGTTGTCATGTCCTTCCTCTTGGCCGCCCACTCCTGTCATGAGCCTGGACACAGGCAGTCGACAGGTTGGGTCAGGCTATGATGGTTTGAGGGGAAGCGGATGCTTCATTACAGGTAGCAATTTCCCAAACACCCTTTTACGTGCACACATGGTGATGTCAGTCTGTATATACTTCAGGGTTTGGCACAATTTTGAACTTGAAGATTGTTTTCCATTTAAAAATTTGAACCTTGCAGGAAGTCAAATGGAAAAATAAATAAGTATAATAATTGATATATATATATATATATATATAGATATACAGTATTGAAAAATTATATATTTTATATTTATTATATAATCGGTATGAATTCAATTTAGAAAAGTTTCTTTTTCAACATCATTAAAGTAACGGCTCTGGAAATTGTCCATGTTTTGTGGGAATGCTACTATTCATGGGAAATTCATATTGAAAAATGTTATTCTGAATTTGAACATGATTTATTGTATTACAGTTGTAAATTCCTAAAATGCACATATTCCTCAAAAATGTTCATAATTCTCTTCGTATTAAAAAAATCTTCACCCTGTTTACTTTTTGAATTTAATTCAAATGAAACGGGATTAGACTTCAAATTTAGACCATTCTCAGTTCAATGGTGCACAATCTCGAAATTCAGACACTTGCGATCAAGTCTCAAAACTAAGGAATAATGTAACAGATACTGTTAAATTGCCCTGCATTATCTGAAATGAGAGGAACGATGAGAGGCGCATGAGAAATACTGTAATGACGGAGTTGGTTAAAAGAAAGTAGGAGAGAAATATGCAGACATGGGTAGGAAGAAGAGGAAGAGCGAGGGACAAAAGAAAGAAAGTGTGAGAGAAAAAAGGCTAGTTTGAAAAACAAGATAAAACAGAATATAAAAGGCATAGCCAAAGCTGACACAGTGAACATGACTGTATGAGAAGGCACATTGCATTAATTATGTAACAAAGTCTAAGCAAGCAGGCTTCTCACACGCATCTCACTGGGAATGGCAGTGTGGAGATATCAGTATTCAATTGACGCAATTGGGGCCAGCTGTTGAAAGGAAGACCCATTGATTTTACGTACTCGGGTTGTATTGTGTCCAGGTGCGTTCGTGTCAGTCTTAGCTAGACAGGAACAAGGCATCAGACCCATTCTCATTGAATAAAGCAACAAGCCTAAAAACAACACATTTTTAATAGCACAATGGGAGGAAGACAAATCTATAGAAGCTGTAATAGAACATGTTAGAGTATTTAGCTTAATTCTTCCTTTGGGGTAGACCTTGTAACCTCTAACAAAAGCATAAAGACAAATTAGTCCAAAATATAGACAGTTCTTGAAGTGGGCAAAGTAAAAAAATAAATTGAATAAACAAAAGGAAAGTCATAAAACTCAGAGTGTAAATAGCTGAAAGCTGTACAATTGTGCACTCCCACATCTATTTTTGCCATCCCTGAAGCTAGTTACAATCGGGCTGGATGCCTATTAATTGCAAATAAAGCCTTTTCTCATAGGCTTGCTTCAAGTAAAAAATACATATCACATTTCACTAAGGTTCACCGATTTAGGCAATATGGTCCTCTCACAGATCATTTAATTTCGCTGCAGCCACTACATTGACGTCCTTCGTAGCCCCCCCAACCCTCAACCCCCAAAGCCCAGCTCGTCCCCTCACAGATGTAATTTACTATGTGCTTTGTCTCTCTCGCTCTTCTCAGACTCAAGGGTTTCCGAGTAAATTAGCTACATCGCTCGGTCAAGCTTAAACACAGAATGCGGCGTTTGTTATAAAGTATTTAAAAATGTCCTCCACAAACCAATCCTTTTGAAACGACCGAGCTCAAACGGGCCGAACGGCGTGCATGGCAGATCTATGAGTCGGGTTAATTTGGGGTCCGCCATTATCATGAGAGCTCGGGGTCGAGTACCACAACAGTGCCTTTCTCTGAGCTAGTCTGAAACTAATGAGGGAGTCTGTAATTTCCCAACCCATGAAGGGTGCAGAGACATACAACCCTATTTGTTGTCAGATTCCCTCTGTTTTCTATCATTGGAGGACCAATCCAGGAGGTCGCTTGACCCTTTGGGTTAACACAGTGTTCATGACACTGACCACACAACAGCTATAAGTGTGTAGTAACACATCATTAAGGACTTCTAAGGGCTTTAAACTACTTGGAGGAAAAGTACAGTCACATCACTAAACTATCTTCAAGATGTCTTTTATACAAAATGGCTCCCGGATGTCATATGCTAATGGTATTTTCAGTTTAAAGGGATAGCAGAGTTCACCCAAAACAAAATTCTGTCATTATTCATTCACCTACTTGTCATTTCAAACCTGCGTGACATGTTTCTCCTCTGCAGAACACAAAAGAAGAACACTTGAAGATGAAAATAAAGTATATTGTATAGATACAAAACCAAGTCAATGGGTACTGCCGCTGTTCAGTTAACAACATTTTTTTAAATATCTTCTTTTGTGTTCTGCATTGAAAAGAAAGTCATGAAATTTGGTTTGAAATGAGAAGAGGCGATGTAAAGATGACAGAATTTTGTTTTGGGTGAACTATCCCTATTAGATTTGGTGTAACATGCTAGACAGGCATTGGATCATGATAATAAACATGTCTTATCTAAATTTTCAGTTAATATAATCCAAAAATATATTTCTAGTAACAATCAGAGCAATATTTGATTTATGGACAATAAAGCCAAATTTTCTAGTTTCAACCTGCACAGGCCATGAGACAAGCTGAGCTCATTACCATAACATCAAGCGGTCTATTTTCCAGCACCCACCTCTCTCTTTTACATAAAGCAGCTTCATTTTGCATAACACACCATCACCATTGCAGTTTTTTTCATGCTATTACACAGTTGTTAAGCAGATACTGTTTGTCCTAATCTAAGGCAGGTGCATTGTTTGTCAGCACCAGTTTAGAAATTCATCCTTTAACTAGGACCAGCCATGTAGGGGCTGACAGGGTGGGGATACATAGTTTCTAGCCGTGATACTAATTCATACAAATGGCAGTGGTTGAAATAAATGGTGCAATGGTAAACCGCAGACATGAGATAAATTGTCAGTGTGTGTTTGAGGCTGGATTACGCTACACGATTTTAGTCCAATTTTTTTAACCAAGGAGTCAGACCGTCATACACGCCCGTGCCAGATAAACCAGACCCTGATTTACTTTTTCATAAATTGAGTGGTACTAATGTTAAGACATGGAAGCCGGCACGGGGAACTCCTGATTTGTCACCCGTATGACAGGCATTAACAAGACCAAGCAGAGAGTATAATAACTTCAATAATTAATATCAGACTGAAGAAAGACGTAGAACGTCAATGTCACTTTCCTAAAGGAGCCACGGAATTGAAAGGGGAAGAGAGCGAAGCAGATGTACAGGGGTAAGAAGGAAGCAGAATTTTCGGGATGGTGTGAAACAGGAAGCGCTGGAGGGAGAAAAGAGAGAGAGCGCGAGCAGATGGAGTGTGAACGTTGGAGAGCAGCTCCAACAAGGCCTTTACACCGAGTACCATCTTCGTGGCTCAGTAACGCATCCTCCTCCACTGTTTGTAAAAACAAGACCATCACACTCCATCTTGTGGTCCCGCAGGGCTAAGGGCTCGCGGCTGATTTATGATGCACAGACTGAATTGCCTGGCTGGGATGACAGCAGCACTTGGACTCTCCCTCATGGGAAGCCCCCAGCGTCTGCCTGGCTTGTCGTAGCCCGTGCATGGCAGCTAGCGATAGTGTTACAGTGGAGACCTGACGTGACCCGAGCCTGGACGAAAGCACTGTGCAAATCCACCCAGACCACCCTTCCTGCGCCTGAATTAAATGAACAATGCCCACGTGACACTTATTTAGTGTCACATATAGCCAACTGAACACAGAGCGCAATTAACAAACAACAGCTGGACAGGCGCTTCCGCGTGGCCGCGCTCCAGGGCAGCGCGCTAGCGAATGCGGAATCTGCAGTGAAAGACCTGACTGGAACGCCGACCTGCAGAGGGTTGTACTTCACGGGGTCACACGGATTAATGTGGCACCTATTTTCTCTCATACCATGCCACCTGCGGTGAAGAGAAAGAAATAAAACAAGCGCCACAACTGATGTCTGGCCTTTCGCTCTGAGAAATTATTTCTCACAGGAGCCGGCTCCAGCTGGATTGTTTCAACAGGCGGGTATTACAGAACAACAATGGAGGCAGACAAACAGAAGAATAACTAATGCTTTGTGTATCTGGCCGCACTAAATCATCCTCATATTTAATATTGTTAATCTTTGAACCATTGCATTATTGTGCCGCTCAGTGCGATTTATTACAAACGTGTTGCGTGTGCTTCTTTGTCCGTTTCACCTTGTTTCTAAAAGGAACGATGTTCTTTCCTCAGCTTGTAAATCCAAAGTGACTGAATAGTGTCAAGCTAAAACTGCAGGGCTCTTTGGTTGCAATTACATCCCCAGTCGCGGACTGCCTTCGCGAGCGTATGCCCGCTCTCCCTGGTACCGAGTCCAAGCCTGTCTAAACAGGCACATTAGCGAAATTTCCTCAGCCCTCTTTCTGGATTACAGCAACACTGCAGACCTCCGCCGCCCATGCCCACATTTTTGGAGCGAAAAGAAAGTGCGTTTTCCAAGGAGGAGCAGAATAGCTGCCAAACAAGATAAACGTCTGGCATTGCCACAAAACATGTTCTGTCCAAATTAAAAGCCATTCCTTTTGTTTTGTGTATGTAAGACTCAGCCCAGCCACAAATCTAGCTAATTTAGCCTTATGTATGTAAACAGACATCCTTTTATTAAATTAAAGACAGATCTTTTGTCTTCAGTGTCCACCCTTGTAGCCACAGCGATCTCTTAGATTCAGTCAGCCTTAAGCAAATATGTTAGTTATCGTTGATTTTTGGCTCAACATTTAGGAGGAAGATCTGGGCTGGGTTTCTCTCTCGACGTTGAAGCGGACTGATGTTTTTCTATTATGAGCTATGAGAGCGCTAGTGGATTTTTATCAGACGAGTTCAGCCTTTGCATTACAAGTGGTGCTATTTATTATTCTTTAGCCCTGCAGAATGTAGATGGAGGTACACATATTTAAAAATGCTCCCAAATGCCTCCTGTATTCTTTCATCCCCCCGGTGCAAAAATTAAACCGCAATATTTCCGATTTGTCAGCACGCTCCGAGACTTTCATCCTAAAGACATTTTTTAAAAACTCTGTACCTACTATTATTACTATTTTAAATGTGGAACGGCAAAAAAAACAAGCTTCTGCATCAAACCAGAGCCGAGGTAATTAACAAGCTTTAAATCTCTGATAGGAAATGCTCCCACTGACTACTCTGGACTGTATTTTAAGTCTTTTCCCGGATCTGATGAATTTCAATAGACTTTCTCCATAGGAGGGCCGTTTGCCTTTTAATACTCTCTTCTGCTCGACTCAAAGATCAGCGGCATTGAAGCTTTAATTGCTTCATTTGTCTGCATTATATTTCTATCTCTCATCGAGAAAAGAGAGGAAGAGAATCTTGTTTCGGGGTTGACAGGCTGTCATGTCTTATTGCAACTTTGTGTGGTTACTACAGACCTTTGAGAGAAACATCTGTGAGTTTTGTGGATGAACCAGTGACAGGATGCGAGAAAGCGACTAATGGCGTTCTCCTTTCAGAGCGATTTAATTTACAAGAGAATCGCTCCACGGGAGACCCCCTAAAGGAAAGAGGCTACGTATGTGCATGTCCCTCCTGTCATACAGGGGGAGAATTAGAAAATGTGCTTTTGTATGTGTTGAGCATTCAACGAATCTTGTTGAAGTGCCTCGTATTGATCGACAGGATACAGATAAATCCATGCTTCTGTAGAAAAGCAGATTCCTATAAAAGCAGGAATTCTGGGTAGGCAGATGCGTGCGCTGTGGCAGGTGCGGCGTCCTCTGCAGTTGCTCGCTGTATATCTGGATAATGGCGAGACTCACCCTTGTTGCTATGGTGATAACATTGACTTTTGGTGATGAAAAGCCCCTTCAAGATGTGGACTTGTGTGTGTTCACAGGGACTGGTAATTATGGGCTAAATTTGAGCCACTTGAGATACCATAGTCGATCCAGAGCTTTACTTTCCAATTTATTTTTACTTTTTCAATTTAATTTCTCCCTTCTCCCTGCTGCTCGCCTGCGAGTTGGTGTGTGTGTGTGTGTGTGTGTGTGTGTGTGCGCGCGCGTGCCTGGTTGCGCGTGGATGCTGCTTTCTATATGTGGGTCAAATCTCTCTCATAATGCACCAAGACACATAGGCAAACACGTGCATATTTTTACGCCTCTGATTTTATGTGCCGCAGGAGACCTGAAGTGTCCCCCGACTTGGTCAGTAATCCGTCAATCTCATCAGATCACATTTTAGGGCGACAAGTTTTGGCAGCAGAGGCCTTGGAATGCAACACTCCAATCTTTAAATATTGATTCAGGGCCCAAAGCTGCGTTGTCCCTCAGAGTCTCGGAAAAGACAGATAATTAGTGATTTTAATTGGATGATCCGTCAAGCTCGGAGTGCCAGATGTAAATGTGCAAACCCTTCCCACAATCCCTTGCTGTCACCGTAGGCTGCCAGTGTGTACTAGGGCCTCGACCCTTGGGCTGTTTTACCAATAGGGAAGCTGTCAACATGTGTCAACAAACATCTGTTTGGCAGCTTTTCTTACTATTTTTGTTGACGGGTGACAACCCAACGTATAGGAAATCGCTAAAGAAAATCTGTACAGTATCCAATATATATCTTAACTTTCATTGACTTCTCCATTCTCCGACTTCTCTATTGTTCCTCATTCACACAAAGAACAAATACTATAGCAATAACTTAAATAATAATATATGGATATGATTATCATTTAAAGGGTAGTTCACCTATTTATTTATTATTACTCACCCTTTTGTAATTCCATAATGTATTGACTTCCATTACATGGACAGAAAACCACTCAGACATTTCTTCATTTATCTTCTTTTGTGTTGCACACAAAAGTCTTAAACACGTTTTAAATGATATCTGGATTAAAACCATGATGACAAAATTTCATATTTTAGGTTTATAATTCTTTTAAGAGAGTAGAGTTCACACACAACCATAACGATTCAGAGGAACCATATATATGAGATCATTTTCAAAGCAATTTTTCCCAGCTGATAAAACGATTAAACATTTACAGCCAATCAATATCCACTCCAGTTTTAAAGGGCATGCACCTTTAAATATGAAACTGCAGCGCACAGTCAAAACTGAATCATATATCGTTATAGTTATCATTCTTGATGCAACAAGCTTTTAGTTTGAAGCGTTAGCTCTTCTTCATTAATTGTCAGCAGCGTGTGGATACAGCAATCAATGAATGCAAGCCTTAGGGAAGAGATTTTGTTATGCAAATGCCATTTGTGTATATTAGTAAACATTTAAGCAGGGAGAGTGCCGTCTATCCAGATGGCCAATAATGAAATATGTATGGAGTCAAAGGACTCGGCTTGAAAAGCTGTTTTTGGCTGACTACTGGTAAAAAGAGAGCTGCATTGATTAATACACATGCATCTCTTTTAAATAAAAGCAAACAGCTCCTCAACTCCAACCAGTGAGAGCCACGCTTTTTGTTGTTATAAAGACACAAAAAACAGCTTGAAAGCCCTTCCTTTAAACCCAACAAAGGGTAGATCTGTAGTAATACTGGCTCTGACAAATCTTTTTTTGTAACTCCACAACAGCTTTAAGGCGTCATTACATATTTAAAACTGCCAGCTAGATGACAGAGCACAACAATCAGCATTTAACAACGGCGTATCACAACGTCCCTCACACTAAAATATCCAAACCTTCCTTTCAACAAGCATTGCAACAGAGTGAAACAATTACTCGCAAGAGGCGAATCCACTTTCGTTTTCACAATGCATCCTTTAATTGGTTTATTAAAAGACCCTCCAAAAGTCTAGCACAAAACTTGAAGTGGTAGAGCCAGGCAAGAGCTTTTGCTGAAATGTAGTGGAACTGTTTTGCTTGCCACATTCCTTGCCTCCATTCCAGCTTTGACATGTGGTGAAAAGATAAAAGATTCAAAACAAACTGTGCTGAGATCCATAGAAGAATAAGCACAAACCACAAATAAGCCGAAGCTCTGCAAACTGCCCTGTTTAGGAAACAAACCTAACTCTTTCTCTCCATCTCTCTCTCTTTGCAGATCAATCCGAAGGATTCCACTGCCAAGACGAGTGTCGAATCCTGGGCCACTCGGACCGCTGCTGGATGCCTAGGGTGCCGATGTCGGCGAGAGCGAAATCTCCCGAACACGGTCGCAACAACGTCATCGCCCTGTCTATCGAGGCCACCACTGTGGACGTACCTCACTACGAGGACTGCGGTACCACCAAAAGGACTTTTGCCACCTTCGGCAAAGACGGGCCGGACGAGGAACGGAGCGAACAGAGGGGCAGGCGGCAAATGGCAGAGCCGGCTGTCTGCAGCCCCAAGACCAACGGAGCTGTGCGCGAGGCTGGAAACGGTCGGGAGGCCGTCAGCCCCATCACCTCCCCCGTGCACCTGAAGAGCCCCCAGTCTAAACCGCCCTCCACCTACAACACGCTTAAGTGCCGGGACGCAGAGCGCATAGCCAACCACAGCCTGCTACGGCAGCCAGAGGGGAAGGACAGTGAGCCGCCCATGCGGGAGATCAACACGCTCCTGCAGGACAGCCGTGAGAAAGAGTCCCCTGGAAGTAAGCGCCTGAAGGACATTGTGCTTTAACCGCCTTCCGCATATATACACAGACGGCATACGCTATTATGAGCGTATGTTTACGTTTATGTGTGTGTATTTGTGCGAGTGTCGAGCTGTATGGGCTGGGGAAGGAACACATCTGCACAACGTATTCCCACGAGGACGTACTAATGCAGAGGCCGAACAAACTGAGCTAAAAACGTGTCATTGTGGCTTGGTAGCAACAGCAATGCTTTTATGTTTGTCGCAATCTTCTGTCCGCAGTGGACAGGCTGGTTACTGTGTGCTGCGTGACATGCTCAACCCCGCCCTCGCATTTTACCCTTAGAGGAGAAAGACCTGCCAGCGTACGACTGGTCATATCTAAATACAGTCATGCCTTGTAGACTCTAAAGAGACTTTGTTCGAAAAATGCCTTCTTTGGTATGCAGTTTTGCTTCAGCTGCCAAACCGCTCACTGTTCCAGTAGAGGACGTGGGTCCCTCCGATGTTACAGATGGTGATGTACATTAGCAGAACTCTTACCGCCCGACTGCGCTCTCACGCCAATGTCTGATTCGCGGGACGTCGCACAGGAGCGCTCCCGCAGATCTCATTTCAGGGGCTTCTTCACTGGTCTGATAAGGCAACCTTCTATGTTTCCCCCCGAAGACATTCCAATGTCAGAAAACCGTGAGGTCGTTACAGTGCTTATTTTATTATCAAAGATGGAGCTAAATGAAGTCGCGCTATCAGCTCAAACTCACCGAAAAACTGGAATAGGGAGAGATCAATCCCTCAGACTCACAACCAGATATAAATATATATATACAGTATATGGATTAAAGAAAAAATCAGACATGTTGCTTTTGAAATCTCCTGTGCCCTTTCCTGATTGTAGCCAGTGGAGCGCAGTTTACTAGAACTTTGTGCTCGGGTCTTGTACTTTTTTGGATTTTGACTATGGGGCTAGGATAGAAGGGGTCGTCACTTACGTCTTGCTATGTGGAACTCTGTTTAGGGTTTACTACTATCATTTTTAATAATCTGTTGTTATGTGACAATCCCTTTAATGTTTTGTTGCGGAAGTAAAAACTGAAAAAATAAACATTGGTGTTCAACTAAAGCTACAGTAGCGTTTGTACACAAACACAAAAAGGAAAAAAACATATATGCCAAAATATATTTTATAAATAATTTAAAATGTATAATGAGAATATTTAATGCTGTGTAGTTATTTTATCAGTAAGTTATACTTGAAATCAACTGGCTTTCTTTTCTTTCTTTTTCCCCTTTTTTATTGACTATGTTTCTTTTTTAAATGATCTTGAATTTTTGTTCACTGTGTTACCCCTGGCAACTGTTGATTGCAGTCTACCTTGTTGTAAAAGAGTTTCTTATTGGTCAATTCTTGTGCCATCAAGTTTCTGTGTGGGCAAAAATAGACAAAATGACAAAAAAATGACAAAAAAGAAAACCAACACCAACCGTAGTGTGTCAGTACAATGAGCGTAGAGTGAGATAGCAAAAGAAACCAAAAATTGCAACAAACATTAAACTTTCAAGATAACAGGTTGTTGTTAATCTACATTCTCGAGTAAGGGTAAGAGTAACATTGTCATTTCAAGGTGGTTCCACTCATTTCTAAAGTATCGTGTTTAAGACGTAAGGCAAACCCTCCTGTTGCAAACACAGATGCTGTAAGACAAACTTGCTTTGGTCCCTCTATCATCAAGTACAGCCCTCTTTACATACATTCTCAAGCTCATTTGAAAACGCCCTACCAAGCCCTACCAAGCAGGATTTGGGGGAATTGCCGTAATGAGGGCTGGAGGGTCTTGGGAAATATTGCGAAATCAGCACCCCATCAGGGGATTATGGGTTTCTTGGCAATACTTATTTTACAACGTGGGAAGTACAAACAGCAGCAACGTGTGGGGGGAAAAAAGACAGCAATCTAGTAGCTGAATGTTTTTGCTGGTCTCACCAAACAGCTTCTGGCAACGTGAAAAACGGAATTATCACTGAATGTATACTGCAGCTTATTATTAAACTATTAATGTTCTCCACGTTTGTCTCCTTGTCTAAATTCATCAGTTCTGCATGTTTCCATCACACTTTTTCATTTGCCACCAAATGGATCGTAATGGAAAGGATCCGCTATGGCAAGATGGGAAGACAGCTAGACTGCATTGTTGAAAGCTAATGAGCACAACCTGAGTTTAGCATACTGCAATTAACCTCCCTTAAGCGACCTTTTGTCTTGCCGTAATTCATTACAATGTATAATGTGATATGCATATCTACTGAAAACTTTCCATGAAAGTAATATGATTATGCGCATGACGACAGCGCTTTAGCGATGAGGATCAAATGAGAATTGGTGCTGTCTGAGAACTGTGATTTTGATTAGTATCAGAGGTACTGTTTTTTCTATCTGTGACAGCATTTTCAAATCTTGTAATGTTAACTTATCCTAGGAATTAAAAAATAAAATAAAATAAGAATACAGAAACTACACCTAGTGCTGCCAAATAGAACAGACGCTTGGGAACTATCCAACTGAGGAGTGTCAATTTCAGACTGCTGGTCGTTCTAATTTGCTGAAGTGGATGATACAAGCAACTATGGCCAAGAACATTATTACTTGGATTCTTACCCAGTGTAATGTGATGCTACTTATCCTTCAAAACAATAGCTGTCAACGGATCTCAATTGACATAGTGTCTCATGAAAGAGAGGTGCACCGTTACAACTTTTTACAGGAATGGTGATGTAGCAAATGGCGGAGAAATCTATTGGCTATATGATATAGTCACCTTTCCTTTCAGAAAACTTGACAATGCAGTTTGATGCCTGCTTATGGTGGCTACACTACCCTGCCCAACGTGAGTTATGTTTTAAAACTTTCCAGACCCAGTAGCACCTAAAGCACATTACACTTAACCTTAAGTCTTATGCTGTAGGTAAAAGCCTCTAATTCAAGACATTTGTAGCTAATAATCACTATAGCAAACACACTGTGTTCCTGTAGCTCAAAGCATTGCATTAGCGGGGCAAAAGTTATGGGTTTGATTCCCAGCCACTGATAAAATGAAACAAGTGCACCAAATGCAACCATGTTAATCGCTATCAAACAAATGCACTCACCGATTGTTAAATGTGTCACACTCAATGCTGGTCCTTGCTTCTCCGAGTAAATGAAACGTAAAGACATCCCCTAATGACTCTCGTCATCTCATGTTTAATTACACAAGATTCCTGTTGGTCAGGGTGATTCATCTCATTATACAGAGATTTATCTCAAGGGTTACCGGGACACACATCCTATTAACGTCCTATTAATGTTTCAATTATCATTTCAACAAATGGTAGAAGGGGAATCGGAGAACAGTTAAAATGATTTATTCCTGACACAGACACGCAAAGAAAAGCTCACAAGGAGGGGGTGGGGGTGTGCTACTCTTTATCACCAACACAAAACAGTTTGTACTTTATTCCATTGAGTGGGCCCCTCAATCAGTTCCAGCCATTTCTATTCCTGAATTGACCTAATTCTATCAAAAGCCCCACAGCTGCTCCAGAGGGAAAGGGCTCATTGTGACCCACTCTTCATTCAGGCCAACCTCTGGGATCGGTTTTGTCTCCTGCATCTGCCAAGAAATGGCTGCCACACAAAAAAAATGTACTCTGGGTTGTTTTAACCAATGGTTGAGTCATTTTAAACTAGGTTAATTTGAACCAACGGCTGGGTTTGTCCATTTATTACCCAACCATGGAAATAACCCAGCACTGGCAGTTTACAAGAAAAAAATTGCTAACAGTAATGACCAGAATTATCTCCTAATATTCATCCTTAAAAAAGTCCTTTTCTGTTTTTTAAAGATTTAATTTGGATATGTTGATGATTTTAATGGTCATTGAATGATCAAAACCAACTGTTGTGCTAATATTTGTGTTAATATGGACAGACCTTTTGTCGGGGCCAAAAAACAGAAACTTTGAGTGTCAGTACTGGGCTGCCGTCCAGCCACCCTGCTGTGTCTCTGTTGGGGTCCAATTTTAGGACGGGTCAACAGATCTCAGGACCAATGTTCTTTTATAACTTCTTATTTGGATGCTAATTGTAGAACGAATTAGGACAAAGTTGCAGCCCCCTGAATTCTCAATACTGGAATCACAATAAGGCTGAAGTCTTGTGACTGCCCTTGGCTAAACGACACACAATATTCACATAAGTGAATATATATTTCTTTATATTTCTTTAATATATACTCTTTATATTTACACTTTTAAATGTCTTTGTTCGGATGAAAACAGAGAAAGATGTTTGGAAGAATGCTTGTTACCAAAAAGGTCTTGGACACTTTTGTCTACCACAATGGTAGTCAAAAGGGCCCCAGAACTGTTTGCTTTGCTTCATTCTTTAAAATATCTTCTTAACAGAACGAATAAATTGTAAAGCAATTTTTCCTACTGTGGTTATCAATGGTGGCAAGAACTGTTGGTTACAAGCACTCGTCCAAATATCTTTCTCTGTGTTCATCAGAACAAAGGAATGTATACAGATTTGGAACAACTTAAGGGTGAGTAAAGGAAGACTTTTTTGAGGGAACTGTTTCTTTAAGATCCATTCTTTTTATGTATGTGACATACTCATCTGCTACTGGGAAGCCATATTATTTTGTTGATACGCTATGGCCTTGTTTAGAAGACCAAGAAGGACTTGTCAGGCAGATAATGGCCCCTCCTGAAGATCCACACCTTCAGGCAAGTCCATTATCTTCACCACAGGAGAGTAATCGGATCGACCTAAAGCCAGCACAGAGACTGTCTGCGTGCAGCCATACAGCCCATCTGCATGAGGTGCAGGGATGCCTGGAGTGCACAGCAGGTTGGAGGAAGAGTATCATAGCACGGGAAGGTCAGACTGATTTGAAAGTGAAGAACACTGGGAATCGTGGAATTGTGTGTTGTGAATATGAATTCGAATTCGAATATGAATCAAATGCATTAAATAACAGAGGTGAACTGTGTTTGATCTCTTTGACTCATAGAGTCAGAAATATATGGGCCTGGCGTTATACACTGACTAAAATGATAAACGCAACACTTTTGTTTTTGCCCCCATTTTTCATGAGCTGACTTCAAAGATCCAAGACTTTTTCTATGTACAGAACAGATTTATTTCTCTTAAATATTGTGTTAGTAAGCACTTCTCCTTTGCTAATCCATCCACCTCACAGGTGTGACACATCAAGATGCTGATAAGACAGCATGATTATTGCACAGGAGTGCCTTAGGCTGGCCACAATTAAAGGCCACTCGAAAATGTGCAGTTTTACTGTCCAGTCAATATCTGATGTGGCCTCACGTAGTGCAACACATCTCCTTCGCATAGAGTTGATCAGGTTATTTATTGTGGCCTGTGGAATGTTGGTCCACTCCTCTTCAATGGCTGTGCTAAGTTGCTGGATATTGGGAGGAACTGGAACACGCTGTCATATACGCCGATCCAGAGCCTCCCAAACATGCTCAATGGGTGAGTATGCTGGCCATGCAAGAACTGGGATGTTTTCAGCTTCCAGGAACTGTGTACAGATCCATGCAGCATGGGCCGTGCATTATCATGCTGCAACATGAGGTGATGGTCGTGGATGAATGGCACAACAATGGGCCTCAGGACCTTATCACGGTATCACTGTGCATTCAAAATACCATTAACAAAATATACCTGCGGCTCGTTGTCCAAAACATAAACCTGCCCATACCATAACCCCACTGCCACAATGGGCCACTTGATCCGCAACATTGACATCAGCAAACCGCTCACCTTTATGACTCCATACACGCTGTCTGCCATGTACAGTGAAAACCGGGATTCATCCGTGAAGAGAACACCACTCCAAAGTGCCAGACGCCATCAAATGTGAGAATTTGCCCACTCAAATTCGGTTACGACGTCGAATTGCAGTCAGGTCGAGACCCCGATGAGGATGACGAGCATGCAGATGAGCTTCCCTGAGACGGTTTCAGATTGTTCAGAAATTCTTTGCCTATGTGAACCGATTGTTGCAGCAGCTGTCCGGGTGGCTGGTCTCAGACGATCTTGGAGGTGAAGATGATGGATGTGAAGGTCCTGGGCTGGTGTGGTTACACATGGTTTGCGGTTGTGAGTCCGGTTGAATGTACTGTAAAGTTTTCTGAAACACCTTTGGATTATGGTAAAGAAATGAACATTCAATTCACTGGCAACAGCTCTGATGGACATTCCTGCAGTCAGCATGCCAATTGGACGCTCCCTCAAAACTTGCGACATCTGTGGCATTGTGCTGTGTAATAAAACTGCACATTTTAGAGTGGCCTATTATTGTGGCCAGCCTAAGGCACACCTGTGCAATAATCATGCTGTTTTACCAGCATCTTGATATGCCACATCTGTGAAGTGGATGAATTATCTCGACAAAGGAGAAGTGCTCACTAACACAGATTTAGACAGATTTGTGAACAATATTTGAGAGAAATAGGCCTTTTGTGGACATAGAAAAATGGGGGCAAAAACAAAAGTGTTGCGTTTATAATTTTGGTCAGTGTAGAAAATAAAAAAACTGCACTAACATAAATTGCAACATGGATCAGATTTTTTGGCTTTGAAGATTTAATGTTGTTATTGCAACTCACGCTCGTCACATTAACTCTTCTTTTGAAGGATCCGGGAGTGTGAATTGCAGGAAGTCAGGGTTCATTACAATAGAGAATGGGGTTATGGATTTACAAGTTGCGAAACAATAAGTATAAAGGGTATGGAAGGAAGGAAAGGACTGTCTGCCAGGAAATTTGACCTTATAATGTGGCCAATACTAAATCAATCAATTTCTACAATGCAGCCAGGTTTGTAGTCCAAAGCCCACAAAAAATCTACACACTGTGTTGAGACACTGTATTTATAACTCATGTGACCACAGCAACACAGGCCAAGGCTAAATCCAAAAACAAACAGAAATTTTGTCTGATTTATCCATCACAGAAAGAAAATCCTTAGCTGAACGTTAGATATGCACTTACGGCGAAGTGAAAGATGCAAGAAATGATTGTAGCAAGGATAAACGCTCAAGCAGATCATTAAGAGAAGCGTCACGCGGGTATTTCTATTTTGTTTATACATAGGACCCGAGGTCGATCATTACTGTCAGTCACAAGGTTGATTAGCCCTTCCATTTCCCACCTACCATTACAAATCTGACAAACACAGCCTCATCTGTATGGAGTCCCCACAATATAACCCCAATCAGCCTAGCAAATGAGAAATGACACACTGTTTTGTGTTAACCGTAGGCTGCCCAGATTCATTGTGGCATCGAGAAGCAGCCACTACCCTGTAATTGGGTTTTAGGCAGGCAGATGATATCATAACCACGCCTGATTCCCTGATAAGTTTGACTCTTCCAGACTTGTCTATCTAAAGAATGTGCCCTTTGGAGAGGACAATCTTCAACTGCCTATTCTTTAGTGTACTTGCAACCTGACCCAAGACGCCCTCTCAATCCAGGTCTTGTAGGACACGGCCAAAAGCCTCTATTAAACTGTTGCCAGTGACCCCCTTTTCAGAGCGCCGAAGCAGGCCTGGAAATTAAAGACTGGCCTTTCGCAGCCTCCATTATCCTCCATGCCAATCGCAGACTTGGACCTTTTCCGCCAGCCCAGTGGACGTGCATTATTGGGGGGTTGATTAGTTGACCTAACCTTTCTGTGCGGCAGTGAATTATACCAGCAACACGTATGTTAGATGCTCGGTTTAATCCGAAAAGACGAGAAAAAAATGTATACAAGGAAATTCTTCCAGCAGCATACAAGTAGACCGCGGCTGTACCAAAGAAGAATCATATATTGAGAACGAGAGCACCTGAGGCTTTTGTATTGACAGGGATCGAATGATCCTGTTAGATCTCTTTCTGTCTTGCCGGTGTGAATCATAGCTATTATGTTCATTTCTTTTCCAGGAGAAAGCCTTTTAAACAAAACCCAAAAGTGACAATAGAGAGGCCTGAAAAACGATTGGGTCTATTCTTTCTAACATTACAGTAATTCGACAAGATGGATCGCACTCTGAAGCAAGATCAGAAAAGTGCAAGAGCAAGCTAAAAATCAGTCTTGTCATTTAACATATTTCTGCACATAGTGGTGCTGAGAGAAAATAGTCCCTCTTTCTCTCCTTTTGTTTTTTATTCTTTCCTTCCCATTGTTATGCTTTCTAAACCATCCCATTGTTTGTTCCACACTGTGCTCCTCCAAGCTGTCGAGACACGTAAAAACGTGTTGACCTTGTAGAGATCAAACAGGCCAACTAAATAAAGCATTAACACATGTTAGCACTGAGTTCATTGTCAGCTTGCATTCCGTCCCTCCTTCTCCGTGCAAATGAGTCATTTCAGCAGTTGAGACTCGTATAAATAGCTCCTCTCTCTTTGTTTGAGCGAGAGGTCTTATTTTTAGGCAAGGTTTACTGCACATCTGTGTGATATGGTGCTGGTAACAAAGCCAACACAATTCACACTGTTTGGTTATGCTTCTCATTAATTATCTTGCTCATTACAAGGGGACCAGGATCTTGAGTTGGCTCAAGGATAGTACAAGCCCAGGGTGATAGTGATTCAATATTGAGGTGAACAGCACTGGGTTGGGGAGATTTGGATGGCACATAGGGTTTTTGGCAGGTTGTTGGAGCATTTGTTAATGGCCAAACACCAGGGAGATCTTATGTAAGACAGTGATTAGTACTCATTCATTCTGATCCTATTTTAATCATCATATGAATCATTATTTTAACTGTGTATTATTTTATATGATACAATTTTAATGCTACGCTACGTTTTATTCAATCCTTTTGTCATTGAAAAACCTGTATGACTTTTTCTCATCATCAGGGCATAAAAGAAGGTATTTCGAAGAGTGTTGGTAACCGAACAAAGGTGGAAACCATTGACTTGCATAGGTTGTGTGTCCATACAATAGAAGTGAATGGGTCCCACTGTTTTTTCGGTTACCTACATTTTTTAAAATATCTTCTTTTGTGTTCTGTAGAAGAAAGAAAGTCGTGCAGGTTTGAAGTAAAAGGAGGGTCATTTTTGGGTGAACTATCACTTTAATAATGCACAGAGCACACAATATAAATTCAACTCAGATTGTCTCAAATTGCTGTCCATTATCAGCTTATTCAAATGAGAGAAATATTGCTGTCATTTGTGGTGCTTATTTTATAACACCACCAAAACAATCTCATAGACACAACAGAGGTTTTTATAGACCTCATGATGAAAGAGCACAAACTAATCATCTGGTCATTTTGATAAAGATTGCAACGGTTTCAGAAATGTCAAAATAATGATTTTCTCCCACGGCTCTCGTTTTGCTCAGAGCAAAAAGAGAACATAAATTGCAGATAGCAAAAAATTTCAATATTTGCTACAAAGTTCCACATGAAAGAAAAACCTCACCCGTGGTGACCCTGTTGCCCTGGAGGAACCTAAACTCAGTGTTCTTCTTCTACACTTGTCTTTTCTGCTTTGTGCATACCAGGTTTCCATTGTAACATTGAAAAGGTGCCAACAAAACAGGAATCTCAAAGAGAGAAACCCATCTGCATGAGATCTAAAAGAAGCTGTGGGGACAAAAAGGAAAACAAAAATGTTCTTTGATTGAGAAAGTAGGCATATGAAACACTGGCTTCACTACTAAGATTTTTATGTTGTATGGTTTGTTTCTAATGAATTTTCCTAGTTCTGTCTTCAAATGCAACATTTTTGCTTTTAGCTTTTCGGTTTCAATACGAAATGGTTTGTTTTGATGCTAAGCTTACGTTGAATGTAGGTTTTGGACAAACTAACAAAAAACAAGAATTTTATGTTGCAAAGAAATGCGATGTAACATAGCTATACAGTGATTATTATTGCATACTTAAATAACAAGATTAACTACAAACTGGACAAAGACAAGAAATATCAAATTATTTTGGAAGATGTTTGGCATCTTTACCTACAAAACAGCTATCTAAACTCATGTTACAGAAAAAAAGGACAATCGCTATTTCATCTCACACATTCCTATCTTCAAAATTACCATGTTTCACCGTCAGAGGATCCTGAAAAGCATCCCACATGAGTGCAAATCTATAGCAAGAGTTCTCTGGCAGCCTTTCTGAGTGCTGATTCAAACAGATCACGCATATCAATGAAACAATTCCCAACTCTCAGTCCCTTCAACTAAAATTGTAGCGTTCCATCCTCTGTGGCAAATTAAATGATTTTATGAATAGAATTTATTAAAATATACTTAATCGAATTATGTTCCAGTTTAAAAAAATAAAAAAATAACATGTTATTAAATAATGTACAAATTTTACTAATTTGTGTTGTTAAGATTTTAATTATTTTGTTTGAGTAATTTTATTTCAACAAATTATTTAAGTAAATCCAACTCAGTTTTATTATGTTTAACCCATTTAATTTGGTAAAATTAAGTTTACTTTTATATTTATATTTTGTGTTGAGACTACACAAATATTTTTTTGTAGATATAACTACCTTGGCAGTTGATCTAAATGTATTTAATAAGTAGAATTTACTTTATTCTTAATAGTAAGTTGTACTTGAATTATAGCAGCACATTTTACTTAAAAGATATTTGTGCAAAATTGTAATGAAGTAAATTCTAAGAGTATTTTTTCATTTGAACTGTTAAGAGACTAGTGATTAGGGGATATCCTGTTATCTTTTCCCACTGTGATTTCGGTTGCTTAACCACTTGTTTATTACATTTATTTTTTCTCACCGTGCCCCCTTTCCTTTGAACATATTATTCAGTTGCTTATTTAATACCAGTGTTGTGATGCACAAGGCTTCACTGCTAGATGCCACTAAATTTTGTATACTGGGCCTTAATATCATGTGCTATATCCAAGTTATCTCACACGAATAAATTAAAAATAGATAAATAAAGTATATAACACAACTGTACTTTGCAAGAATGGCCTTAATTCCATTTGAGATTAATGTTGTGGCCAATAAACTCTCAGCTGAGCTGTGTGACATTGCATGATTTAGCGGCGCATGTTAGCTTTGTTTTCTTCAATGTTAATTAAAGGTGGAAACAAAAAGCTGAAAAGGAGCCAAGAGTGTGAGGACAGGTGTACAAACTTCAAGTAGAGCGGGAGAAGTAAATTGGATTTTGTGTCTCTTGAGTCTGACTTGGTAAGAGGGATAGTTATATTAAAAAGAAAAAGAGGAGAGACGGTTTCATTTTACACAGTAGATCATATATCATATCATGCGTATAGTTGTACTGTTTTTGACTGGTACACAGAAAATGTGGTCTCCCATTAGACCGATTATATTTGTTATGTCTAAAATCTCAGCATTGACTCCTCTGGGACATTTCCAGGGCATGCAATGACTGAAGACTATTCTAGGGTGTTTATTTAACCAGGGTGGCAAAATTGTATGCAAAATTTAATACAGAATCAAAACCAGACTACTGAAATACTAGCGTTTCTTCCACAGCACTTAACCTACAGTTGTATAAGGCCTCTACAATAAGAAAACTATGCTTAATAACTACAGCAGAGATGTCCGAGGGCTCTATCTTGCCAAATGGCTTTTGCATCCTTGGATATCTAAATCTTTTGAATTTACCAGGAACCAGGATATAGTCCTTTACATTCAGATGACCAAATTACAACTAGTGAATGAGAGCAAATCCGATGGGTTTCAATGAAACACAGCATTACCATTACAGAGGGCCCTGAGAGGATTATGTGATCTATGGCCACTGGGTTTCTGTGTGTTCAGACACGAGCATCAGAAAAATAAATTCCGCCAGGCTACTACAGCAACCAATTGAGACGATCAATTTCCTTGCCTGTCTGAGAAAGAAAAGATAAGTGGTAGAAAAGCAAAAGCAAAAGGGCATGAAGTTGTGTGGATGTTAATGCAAAAGCACTAGAATCAGCTCAGCCAAAGGCAACAGTTCATTTAATCTTCCTGTACTCTGCAATCGAGATTTTAGATGTTGTCATGCTGAAGAAAACAGAACATTAAAGTGAGAATTTGAAAGCAGACGCTCTGCTCCAGTGAACCCGGTGCATGCTTGCAAATGTAGACAAAATAGACAAAAGGTGAGCTGTTTTGAAACCGTTTTGGAAAATCTCCATGAATTTATTCCAGAAAAACATATCATAAACATAATATGGTTATATCAATGGGAAATATATCACAAAGACAGCCAAATGTAGATTTTCTTTAAGTACGGGGCAAAAAATAAAATTCAATCATGACTATGTCATTTCGAACCTGTACAACTTTTTTCCTTCTGCAGAACACAAAAATAACACTTTAAGGAACAATTCACCCAAAAATGAAAACTCTGTCGTCATTTACTCAACCTCAGGTTGTTCCAAACCTGTATAAATGTCTTTGTTCTCCTAAAGACAAAGGAGGATATTTGTAAAATTGTCAGTAAACAAACAGAATCTCATCCACCATTTACTGCCATAGTAGGGAAAATTATTTAAATATTATGTTCACATTTACATTTAGTCATTTAGCAGACGTTTTTATCCAAAGCGATTTACAGATGAGGGAAACAATTGGAACAACATTAGGACAACAAAAAGCATAAGCGCAATAAAAAAGGTCTGTTTGGTTCCCGACATTCTTCCAAATATCTTCCTATGTGTTTAGCAGAACAAAGAAATTAATACAGGTTTGGAGTAAATGATGATAGAATTTTCATTTTTGGGTGAACTATCCCTAAAAAAGGATGGTTTTCTTTACAACATTCCTTACATTCCTTTTGTTTGAAAGACAAATGCACAAAGTTTTTTTTTTACACTACTTCGACATATAACAATAACGACAATAACGTTTGACGTTTGATTCCCAGGAAACACAAAATGACTAACAATAAGTCACACTGAACAAAAGCTACCCAATAAGAAAGAAAGGGTGACTAATTGGAAACGGCCACAATGAACTACTGCTGCCTCCTTGGATTAAGAACAAAGCCTAACATGACTATAGAGACTTCACCAAACCGTGCGTATGCTCTCTGAAGCCAAACCCATTCCATCTGTTTTTATGTGCCACCAACCACAGGCCAGCAACAGGGAATGAGGTGTCCTGCTGACGTTGCCATGGCAATCCAATCTTTCCACCGTTCTCAGACCAGAGTTAGAACATACTGTACTTGGGCACAGGCTCCAGCGTTGTAATCTTCTCTGACACACATTCAGGTAATGCGGTAGACTACAGCATCTTAACGCATCTGAATGCCTCCGCTCTCATGTTTACAGTGGCGGTGGCATTCAAACGTTATTGCATTCGCCCGGAAAAAGTAGAGCAAAATTTGTCATGAAGATAATACCTACAATAATAATGATTATTATGGAGACATCAATCTACAAAATTATACTGCAGTCTTCCCTTCGAGCAGCACACTGTGTTTTGGAAACAAAGGGTGCTGTGCAAGGATGATGAAGGCCTTCATTATAATTGGTATTTGGAATGATTAATGTATACCTCAATTAGGAAAGCGTACGGGTCCCCATAAAGCGCCGCATAAGGAGGCTTCTGGAAGAAATGGGTGGTCTTGGTTCTCCAAAAAACCCGTTCTGTCACATTCCATTGTGCCGTGAGAGAATGGCTTGCTGCCTGCTCCCTCTGATTGCTTATTTATTTAGTTTACTCAAATCTATATTTATTTATTTATTTTGCTTGTATCATTATTTTCCCATTCTGCAAGAATTTCATCTAAAAGATAATTTATCTCTGCCCGGTTTAATGAAGTGATAATTTGGCGATAATTAACATAATCTTGCACCAATGCAAATTTGTCTAATGACTGTTGTTTTGATAGTCAGAGTCAGAGAAGGAGGGTCCAGAGCAGTGAGGCAGAGTGCCAAGATTTGGGAAGAAATGTCAGGAGTATGAGAGACCTCAACTCAGACACCAAGCAACTTAATGGACTTGTGTGAATGAATGACAAAGTTTGTTGAATAGTCAGATGATAACATCTAAACAGAATATTGTCTTTGACACCCGAAGATAATTCATTCCTCCCATTCTGTCAGGTCGGATTCATTTTCTCAAGCCCACATTTAAAGCTCTCTCATTACCTCTGTGTCTGTAATAGAGCTCATATCATCCATTGCGAAAGCTTTATTGACCTGATCGAGGTTGAGAGCGGACAGGGTAATGCTCCGTACACATGAGTTTATTTCTGCAGCACAAATCACTTCAAATTTACAAGAGAGGACGACCCGCCGATTGCCATGTCCATTTTCCACAAGTGGGCATGGTCAGGGAAATTATAATGCCATTCAAAGCCATCATTTCATAAAGGAGTTATAGGTCACAGGCCAGAGTAGATATTAGCCATCAGAAAACTCCACACCAGCGGTCTCTGGCCAATCAAAAGCTTTAGTGCACACGAGCGGCTATTCAATTTTACAAATATTTCGTTACTCTCCTCTGTTCAATGAATTAAAATCATATTGGGTTTCTATGGCTCAAATGGTAGAGTATGGCACTACTGTAATAATACAAAGGTCATGGGGTCGAGTCCCAAAATATACAGAAATAAATAATGTATAAATGTACTCGAAGCTGCTTTGGATGAAAATATTCGTGAGATGTAACTGCGGTAGCCATTCACTACTATTGTATGGACACAAAACCAATTCAAGTCATTGAGTACCTCTGTTGTTCGGTTACCAACATTCTTCTAAACATCTTATTTGGTGTTTTGTAGAAGAAAGAAAAGCATATAGGCTTAAAATGACAGGATGATGAATGAACAATGACAGAATTTTCATTTGGGATAAACTAACCTGTTAATGTAACTTTTTTCAACATTATTTACTATTCACATAACCCGAGCCAAAAGCTCTGAATTTTATTCAATGCACATTCTATCCCAGGCTTTCAGTAAGGTCAAATGTGGTGAACGTCACTTTTTAAAAACTGCCTTTAAACACAGAGCTTTTGACCTCACGCAGCCACAATGACAAAGATCAATTTTATACATTCTGCCCGTCTCCCCCTCCAAGTGTCACCACACTCCCTTTCTCCTCCACCTCCCTCTCTCTTTTCTGCTCTTGTTTCTTTTCATAATGCAGGTCCATACAGCTGGCTGAGCAGGGGAATGTGTCTGCCGTCCTTGCAAGACAATCCACTCACATTTCATTATCAACAGCCTTTCCATCATCTACTCATATTGACCCTCATAGCGAGAAGAATACATTCTATATGCTAGCAATAAACTTCTCATAGAAAAACCCGACTCCTGACAATGTCAGGTACAAAATAAAATAAAAAAGTAAAACCTGAAGACACAGAACAGTGGGCTTAGGAGTAAAAAGGGGAGATCTCAAAATAGAGGGAACCGGGTAGGGGGTGGGTGGCTAAAACGCCCCAAGAGAGTGAATGGGCAATAAACCAAACAATGCAAATAAGACCCTCATGTTTGCGAATGGTGTTGACCAATGGGCTTTATAACGTCTCACGGCCTGTCCCACTGTCTCCTTAAACCATCTTTAGGGTGCAGCATATTGCTGATTATACTAGAGACAATGCTTTAGGACCTGGTGGTCCTCATTACAGACCACCAATTTGTACAGAGAACAATTGCATTCCAGCCCATCTCACCTTGCAGCGAAAGGCAGCCATACTGTTTTCAATAGTCTTTGTATCAATTACGAAGCTTGCAAGATGTAGGCTGTAAAACAAATTGCATATTTAAACAGCTGGGGATCAGCTCCTATTAAACAGGTTGCCATCAGCACAGACCCATTGTGCTTGTGTTTAGTAGATTTCCAGCCGATTGTGTGAGCGGAGAGGATTTACGGAAGGTGGCCGTGCTGTAAAATGGAGATTTTCACACCTCGCTCAATGCAATTTAAAATCACACCGAAATAAATATATAAATCGTCACGGGTCAATCAAACAATAGACAAAGGCATAGTACAACAGCAAGAGTTTGAATATATGATAGTTTAGAATTTAAAACTACCTGGAAACTCAAAGGAAATCACATGAAATACCTTACAGTTAATTGAAGCTTTAGAAAGTTTGTTCAAAGATTTTTCCACAGGGCTTATGAAGGTCTCTTACATTTTTTTACATCTGTACTTCTTTATCTTTAAATAGTCAGTGTTAAAAGCGTTTTAATTTGACCCTGTGCCTTTTCCTCTGTGATTCAGTTCCTGCGAGAGTTCTGACTCTTTTATTTTTCTAATTTAATTAATAACTAATGGTGAATTGATAGGATGTCTACTGTTGGCTAATTCGCAGTCAGAATGACATCTTTCTTGAAGAATGTTCGATTTACATAATCACAAAATATGCAATGAACACCATAAGTCACAAATAGTGCTAAAAAACTTTACATTTAAGAGCAATATATTCATACCCTAATGATAAAAAGCTGTTATCACAATAGATAAACCGCATATTTAATGTTGAATTATCCCAGGACATTGATTTTAATACAACCGAATAACCAATCTTCCCACTGTTCTTGATGTGCAGTTGGCAGAGACGACACCAACCCACAACCACTTTCATCAATTCCATTTTCCTATTTCATAATAACACAATCATACAATTTCCTAGTTGTAATAATTCCACTCATCAATTCTTCATCATGACTAATTTCGGCATTGCCTTTTGCCATTAAAACATTGATTATCGTTTCATCCACCCCCGTAACCCCTACAGCAAGACAAACAGCTCATTCATATTTAAAGGCTTTTCAGAAGCGATTACTTAGCCAAGGGGATTTTCCAAGTTAAACTGGTTAGATAATGGGATCAGAGACTCATCTATATTCACACAGTGCAACTCTAACATCAGAACACAGTTGCCGTTATCACAGCCAAAGCGTCAGTGTCAGATGAGAGGTTATTACCGACCTGAAGCTCATCAGTGGATGGATTGTTTCTTCATATAAATTCTGTACATTCTAAAAAATGTTGGGTAATTTCAACCCATCCTTGAGTCAAACATGGACAAACCCAATTTATGGCTTATATTTGATCCAACAATGGGTTAAAACAACCCAGCCATTGGGTTGAAACAACCCAGCGTATGATAATTTAAAAACTAGCGTTTGGGTTTGTCCATTTTAAACCCAACGACTGAGTGTAACATCCATCAGGTTTAATATATGAAAGCTGGACTGATGTTTGGCTTTCAATTTCAACTCAACTCAACTTTATATATATAGCTTTTTACAATTTTCATTGTTACAAAGCAGCTGTACATGAGACATATTGACTATAAGCAAATCAAATAAAGATATATACCTGTCAAAACAAGAAAAAGGTGAAAACAGAGAAGACAGACGTACCCATAAACAAACGCTCCACACACACATTATGCACATGTACTAACACACATAGACATAGACACACACACACGGACATGCAGACACACATTCAATTTTTTAGTAATAATGTTAACTGTATAGGCTGGAACAGTTAAACAATGCAGGTACTTGTGAGCTTGATTCAAGGTATCAAAGATGGCCGCCTCTCTCTCTCGATAGCATACAATTCCTGTATTATTAAAATACATTTTCATTATTTAATCAATAAAAGCAATGGGAGTGAGGAGCTCTGTGTGTACTGTGTTCTGGATTCAATCAAGACCCAGTCAAACAGTCGAGCGCCAGGGAGGAAGTTGGCTCCATTTTTTCCTCTTGGGGTCCATATAAAAGAGACAGTGCCACTGCAAAGCCAATTACAACCCACCTACAACAGACGCCTTTGATCTCACGCTACTATAATACATAAGTGGTGCCAAAAGTACAGTGGCTTCGGTATCAAGTCGGGACTAAAATTTAAAAGGTAGCATGATGTCAGTCTTTTTGTGGTAGCGGGAGAACTCATTCAATTTGGCCCTTAAGAGTTATCTGAATGACAAGTGCCATTTTTTTCTGATGAGAATTCATACCTTTCTGTAGCAAGGTTGTGGACAGGAGTGATTAAATGTCTTAAATGCCTCTCAAGGCCAGGTATTATTGTAATCACAGTGGGTAAATTTGGCATAAGAGACATATTGCTTTTGTTAAAATGTATCAAACAACAATACAGATAAAAAAACTGTAATAAAAAAATCTGAAAGCAGTTTTGTTCATCTAAATAATTAAATACTTAAAAAACTCATATTTTGACAGAATATATTGACAATTAAATTCCAATAATTTTTTCTAATAAGAAATCTATTTTAAAACATTTTTAGTACTCATGAAGTACTCATGAAATCAAAACGGACAGTTTATGGAACATTCAAAACAATCTCACAGCAAAAACGTAACTATTTTACGATCTGGCTAATATTGGCTAATTCACATGAATTTGTACGATCTCATTGACGTCAGGGTTAGGGATGGGGCTTCAGTATAGCTTCGTTCTAGTAATCGTGCGTTTTTGTACAATTCACAACATACAAATTCATATGAATACGCCACCCCGTTTAATAGTTACGAAGACCCGAGAATTCAGGTTGGAATAACGCAGTGTCTTGCAATATTATTCTTGGCCTCAATTCTGAAGAAAACATTTAAATACACTTGGGTGTTAAATAGCATATTAGTTTGTAAAACATTCCCATTACAATGCTCTCACTGCAGTTCCTTTAACATCCCGGCATCTCTGGTGACCAATCACGACCCTCCACAATGAGAGGATCAGCGATTATCTTCGTAGAAGAGACCCCGCATAAAGTAAACAGACAGGAGTACATACATACGCATTAAAACAAAATAGTCTAACAGCAAGTGTTGCAGTTTCTGCTTTACCCAACAATGATGAAATTCAAAGAGTCTCTTTGGTTTATTTTCTCTTTTCGATTTGTAACAATGGAAACTCTGTTGTTGTATCGGGCCACGCTGAAAAGACGGCAGCACACAGCAAGCAGAGGTCGCAACTGCTTTTGAAGGGAACTGAGAGTGTGTCATGCACTAAACACTGTATGATGAAGTCAAAGCGAGAGCACTAATGCATCAGCAATCAGCCTCGAGGGGCTTGGCACATCATGACTAAAGGTTACAAAACACGCCCGGTCTGTGTTATAAACTGTATAACCTTTCCGAATAACACAACAAAGTGAGACGGCAGGCGAATGGCTTCAAATCGGCTCTAATTCACAGATTTGTATTGCATTATTATACGCTCCACTCTCAACTCTCGCTGAACTACAAATGATGGTCTCCAGGGTGAATGGTTTCTGGTACATTAACAGTTAGAGTAAAAGCAATCATGCTTTCCCGAATAAGCTATTCAGATGCTATCTAGTTCTAATGTTGCATCTAGGAAAGAACTCTTGTCAAACAACAATTCTAGACTTTTTGTAGAGCTCGGCAACATAGACATTTCCGTAAATTGGTGTAAACTGCCAGAAAATTACATGGTTTGTGACGGACTGACATCGCTCATACAGTCTATGTACGACCTTGAGGATTTATGCAACATGCAAGAAAACAAAATAAGATCATCTACTTCAAAGACCTTTTACATGACTAATGCAAAGTCTGCCAAAGTATCCTTTGTGGAAATACGTGAAAACAACAGAAGAATAGAGAGCAAACACTAGGAAATAATGTTCGGTTGATGTTGCCTTGAAACTAATGTAACATGGCCACTACTCTGCCCTTTTTTATCTTTCATTTATTAACGTCTCAAGTCTCATACAGCCAAATAGAGATGCATAGGCTTTTAAATCGTAAGATCAGACATGTATTCGAAATGTCTGGCCACCATGTGACGGCTCATTAGATGTTCATTAGTCCAACCTACCCGACATCAAAGCTGCCACTTCATTGGAGGAGCTGAAATCAAAGGTCTAACTAAACAGAGCTTCCTTAAGTCCATCGGCTAAATTTACCTTGCTGTAAGTGGACCAGCTTTTGCTGTCCCGTAGTGACCTGAATAACCAATGAGGAGTTTAGGCCTAATTTGTAATCCACGAGCTCCTCGCAAAGCACAAGTCTGCCCATTTTCTTCATACAAATGCACACAAGCAAACATGTTGACATCTTAGACCCCACCCCTATGGGGCACAAATAAAAACGAATAGCTTCTAAGACTAAAAGATTTACTTGCGACATTTCCCCCCAAAAAGCCTTTTCTAGGGTAAAAGACGGACAGGGCAAATTAAAAGGGAAGTTGAAAGGTCCCTTTTTCTGGCAGCTGAGACCAAGGACTTTGCCAGTTTGGAAGTGTTGTCAGGCAGACGCCAATAGGTGCCAGGGGACCTGAGAATATATTTCTGCCTGGCTGGTATTCAGGCTGCATCAGCGCTCGGTTCTCTGCCGCATGGACCAATAAGATGGAACTGTGACCTGAATTAATTGGCCCTAAGAACTGATCACCAAGGTTACTGCAGGAAATCAAATAGACGAATGCCACAGGAAGTTGTTTTGTTCAGAACACATTCCCACAGGTCATTCTAGATGCTATAGTGATATTAATGATAGTGCTCTGGACCAGCATGAAAAATATTTATAATTTTCCTCAAAATGCACATGCTCTGCTATTATAAGGGCAATTATTAAAAAAAAGAAATAAATACTGCTCCAGGTCTCAATAGTATCCACCACTACTGAATAATGTATTTTAAATCTTCTTCCAGATATAGTTTTAACTGAATTATCTTGACAATGCTACAATGCTACTGATATCATTCTGAAACCTGATCTACATATTTCGTGATTTTTTGCTATAAATAATTCTTATTAGTTGCTGTTTATGTTTGTCACTGTGTTTTGAAAATATCGAACTTTTAAAAAGTATTAACTCGTCAACTAACCATTTAATAAGTACTGTTTTTTTCTTTAATTTCCTGGAAAACAGCAAATTTGGACATTCAAGGTTTCAGAAGGACACAAACGATATTCAGCTTTGATTAAGAAAAATGAAAATATTTATCATCACTTGACATTCTTCTTGTTTTTAGTGAAACACAAAAATATATTTTTGGAGGGCCAAAGAAAATGATGTTTAGTCAATGTTATATTTAACCAACCGGTAACAGATTGTATTTGTTTGCATTACTAAAGCATAAGCTAACATGAACTAACAATGAGCAGTATACTGTAGTTCTTCAGCATTTGTTCATCTTCGTTCATGTTAGACACAACAAAACAACAAATATTTTGCAATGCAACAACGCCTACTTTCTTTCTAATCAGACAAAATAACATCAACATTTCACGTCGGACTCTATATTTTTAAATATCTTTCAAATAAATACTTTTTATACAACCTTTTACACCTTTCATTGTTTGAGCACTGTATGAACACCAGCATCCAAACTATTCCAAAACCTACTTTTAAAAGTTGTTCTTGTATCAAGTTTTCTAAAGTTTAATCCTTCTCTCAAAAAAAACCCAAGTTTTCATTATTGATTATGTCTTGCTTTAAACATAACCTGAGCCGTCTTAAATTTTACCCAATCCATGAACTTCAATATACGTGACTTCAAAGATAATACATTTGCATGATCCAAATATCCTGCATTATTAACAATTCTAATTGCTCTCTTTTGCAATATCCATATTGCTTGCAACTTAGTGTATTAGTAAAAATGCATTAGTAAATGCTGAAATGACCATGAACTGAAATTAACAAATGCTGTAACAGTGTTGTTTATACTTACATGATAACTAATACATAAACCAAACAAGCTAAATCTATTATTTCACAAAGACGGCTTAAAGGGGATATTTTTGCTTGTTAGTCAAGTTATGTCCTATTTTCCAAGTTTACAGACAGCATATGATTTCTATAAGGAACCACCCTATGTCTTTTCCCCTTTGTATAGCTTCAAAAATGTATTTAAAACAAACCTATTCATTTTTTCTATTAAAATAATAATACTTTGTGCTAGCACTATAGTCTAGAATGGGTGGAAGCAACCTCTCTTATTTCCAGAAACTGATGAAGACAAGAACCAGGAACTAAAGCTTTCAATCAGGCTAAAAAGAATGAGATTTGTAAGTGCTGGCAAGGGATGTTGAAAACATTGATGGCATTTTAAAGCTAAAAGCTTCACATAATGATCAGATCTTATTGTTTTGCTGCTCACAAGTGGGAGTATTTCCTGGAGTGCAAAAGTCAGATCTCTTGGGAACCTTTCAGACACTCACAGACAGCGCACAGACTGTTTGTCAAGGACTTTATCTTATGGTCAATAGACTGAAAGTCCCTCTCCTTAATGAAGAAGCTGTCATGTGTCTACCACAATAGCGCCCCCTCCCAAAAAAAAACAACTTTATCCAATGACGTGTATTGAATTTAGCCTTCGAAGAATTTAAACACCACACAGACTTGATAATATGTTTGTATGGTACGCGAAAGCTATGTTTACCAGCCTCATTGTTTCATTATGACAAATAATGAGATGCAAGAGATGATTCATCACTGAATACTTCTAAACATGACTGCATGTCTACCATCTGCGTCTCATCCTGTGCTAGACTGTCATCAGATATAGAGCTGGTTTCAGCACAGAGGCTGCTGAAGGCTCTCTCCTGCTTCTTTAGGAAGACGAACATCTTGCAGTTCTGCAAGGAAGAACACAAGCAGCGCCGGCAGGTTAATGAGACATGCGGAGTATCTGAACACGGGATCACACAGAGTTTTTAGCTGACAACGGCAGCAGACTCCGAGACGCTCCTATCATCAGAGCAGAGGTAGCTCTGTAATTAAAGCAGTGCTCTCTTCACAATGCAAGCCGCATGCCACGCGGCGTAATTATACATCGAGCGCTGCCACCTGGGAATTCCTCGATAAGCAACCCCATTTCTCCTCATTTTATTCCAAATTTAGGGCACATTCAATCCGTCTGATGAGAGAGAAATTGCGCATGAGGTCGTGTGATTGGAACAACGTGTGGTTTCAATGGCCCTAATTTACCTGTGCGTCTGTCCCTTGCTCTCTGTTCGCACTGGGTGAGGGATTGTGGGTGGGGGGTGGATTAGCAGGGACTGGGTCTAAGACTTTACTTCGCAGATGTGTGTGATTCGATTTGAGCTCAACGGCAGAGACGGCAGCATCTCCGGCCTTTCGAGAAACGTTGTTAACAGTTTCATAATATGCTAGCCTAATCGGTTTAAAGATTGACATTGCATGGCACTAAAACATTTAGCATGATTAACTTGCAGACCTTGAAAAGCTAGCCCTCGATCACTCTCTCCAACATCAGGCTGAGAAATCATCATTCTCAATGGCACTCGTGCGCTTCACCTATTGAGATAGCAGGCTAATGTCAGCTGGCCAAAGACGATCACAGAGAATTTTCGAAATGATAATCACATCATAATCTGTGGTATCGTTCACGATATCAGACAATTTACTCCTGACCTTTGAAAGCAAGTATTATTAATATATCTTCATTCCTTCATCTTTTCCTGAGCTTGCTTTGCTAATTGTGCAAGAAAAGTGCATGAAAATGTATGAAAACACAAGAGAAAAACCCATCACGCTACATAAAGTACCTGTCTATAATCTAATGAGACTGCTAGTCTATGGAATCATTTAAAAAGTTCATTGAGTGGACTAAATATATCACATTGTAGTCTATTTCTGTTTCTAGCAGCTCAGACCTACCTGAACTGCTAATTGTATTTGATGAATTTTACGACAAAAAATTAAAACGAAAGTAGCTCCCGCCTCGCTAAACGGTTCTTCAATCTATCCGACCATGCTTGCAGCTGATTCTTAATATTAGCGTCATAGGCCAAACCTATGACGGCTGGTAGATGTGATTTTCTCTACAACCTGAATTTTGCTTCAAGGCTTGAATCCTGTGACCTGGGTACTCTAACCTCTGGCTGTTTCCTCCAAGGCATAGTGACGCTAAAGAGCTAGCCAGGGCAAGCCCTTTTCAAGAACAAAGCACATCAACTGGTAGGACTACTGTCACCCTTCTGTCCCTCTAGGCTTCAAACTATACCAATTACTCCTAAGTATCTTTCTTTTCTAAAAACTTGGTGCAAGTATACAAATTGCAGCAACCGACACAATAACTTGTGGAACATATTGTTTTTATCGTTGACAAACTATTATTGTCAGTGATCAGCAATTAGAGATTTTACACAGCCTGTCTGCAACCAAACAGACCGTGGACAGACATGACACGTATTGTCTTAATAAATGGAAGAACTTATTTGTGTTTTCCCATAACAAAATAAAACACAATGAAAAATGTGACAAAGAATGAACAGTATTTAGTTTCCTAGTAACCAATGGCCTCCTTCAACAAAGAGTTTGTCATAAGGTAAATCATCTGGCCGTATATCTTTTTAGTTCATTTCTGCACAACTTTTTGTCATCAAGTTGCTCACTCACTGTCACTACGCTTTAATCATTATCTAATTTAAGTATCGGAAAGGTGTGCTTTGTAAGCTAGTTTTTGACTCTATTGTCCATCCACACATTGCTATCCCTAGATGTTACTGCCTTGTTTGACTTGAGTTCACTTATCTGGGCTGTACTCCTCTCAGCTCCCTCATTTGTAGGGCACATCCTTGTTTGTGAGCTCTGTCAGGCCTCTGAAGAGTCAGCTTTTTAATGTTGAATCGGACGTTTCCTTTCTCGGACAAACATATTTTCTCAGAGAATAAGGTACCCAAAGTAACAGCATGCGTACATACTGCACCACCAGACAGCATTTCTAAGCAGCTTGGCCTGTTTATGTTGAATCGGACGTTTCCTTTCTCAGACAAACATATTTTCTCAGAGAATAAAGTACACAAAGTGACAGCACGCATATATACAGCATATACAACCAAAGAAAGAGTACAAGCACCACCGGACTGCATTTCTTAGCATCTTGGCCTGCTTTAGCTACTTCCTATAGGTTGTTGTCAGTCATCTCAGTTACCTCGGTGTCCCTAAAAAGCCATCTAAAAATATGTTATATTACTCCATGTCGTCACACCAAAGAAAATCACCCGTGAGACAAATTCAAGAACAGACAATTTCCATTATCTGTATCAAGTCTCTTACGCTGCTTGTGCACTTGCTAAGAAGAATATAAACAAAAGAGTGAAACTCATGGGGAAAGTATACGGGACAGTAGATGATTGCATATTCTTACTCTGGAGAACAGTGACAAAGTATTGCCTATATTTCTGCACTGTAAGAAAACACTTTTCGTTTTTCACTAAGCACTGAGTTGTGATCCACACATAATAAAATATGCTGGACAGACTGCCTCGAAAACCATTTTAGCCATGATATGTTTAAACAAAATTTATAATCCAAGAGCATTTTACTATAGCATGTATTTTCATGTGCTATTTATTCACAGTTCTTGCTGTCATTCAATGTCTTCTCAGGTTCAACACAAACATCATCCATACATTAGTATTCTGAGTGATGCTTTAACATTTATTTGACGGTGTCACACCTTTGCGCATGGCCTTTGAAGGATGAGGACTGCAAAGAAATGTGAAAATATGCCGCACCGCCCCACGTTAGATTATTTCACTCTTGGTTGCATTAACAGTGGCCATTGTTGACCTTTTGTTGGAGAACTCAACCACATGTGACTTTCCTAATGAGAGACAGAGGCACAGGGCCAGTCTTTTGCTCAGTTTCCTTTTTATGTTCCTATTTTCACCTTACGTGACTTCGGTCATACGCCAACAATTTATCTGGTGGCACTGATCTAACGTAACCTGTGCGAGGAAGAAAGACGAACTTGGGCCGAAACGGTTTCATCAAAGCCAAAGGTTTGCCCGAAGTCTTGCACGAAACACAATTGGGTGAAAGCATCCGTCCGGCGCGGATGAAACATGATGTCATCTCCTGTCAGAGAATGCCCTGTCTGTAATTGAAGAATCGCAGTGTGCAGCGCAGGGCCATCAGAGCTTCAAGGTTGAAGCACACTTGAGCCTAAAACCTCTTTAAATGTCATTGATCGGTCGTGCTGGGAAACTTTAAATAAAAGTTTGACCTTCATTGACAGACGGACATTTATGTTTGGGTTGCCTTTTGTCTGTTATCTGCGATGAAAAGCATTCTTAGATTTGTTTTATTTTAAGTAAACACAACAGAAGAAACAATGCGGTTCCTATGGGACCAAAGTTGTGTTCTTTCCTATTCTAAGACAAATGTTTCTGCCTTCCATTACTCGAATTTCTTCATCCATCAAAAAAGTCTCCTAAATGATCACACAAATAAAAACCAATTCTTTCTCATGAGCCATTACATTTCAGACTATTACGGCTACAGTGAAAAACATGTTCTCTTACCCAGAGTCAATAAAGAACATATAAAGCGCCAAAGGCCAACTTAAAGATTTAAGGGCACTCATAAGAAAAGCAACAAGCGGTGAACGGTCAAAGCAGTTGAGTAAAAACTCATCTAAGCTTCATGCGCCATTGGTGGCTGTGCCCTCTACGCTTCTGTGAATTCATTTTCAAGGGCAAACATATTCCACATAATTCATCTCCCAAAAGAGCCATCAGTCAGGCGCTAGCTCAAACAACTAAAATCCGTCTTTCACAAGAAAAAGAGAGATGAGAATAGACTACTTATGATGACTAGATTGTGATGCAGCCTTTGAGAGTGCCAATTTCTCAATAAAGACCAAATGGAGATTGCTCCCGATGATAAAGCTCTAATGCTACGCTCTCCTCGCAAGGACAATCAAATCTTCACCAACATTCATCTAAAAAACTGGCAAGACATCTTGGACAAATGCTAGTGAGTTTTTGCATGCGCCATCTGTGCTTCAGTCATTTGTGATCTTCCTTTATTTGCTCTAATCGCCCTTAGCGTTTCGCAATTATTACCTCTTGCATGTTCTGCAAGGATCTTCCAAAAATGCAGCATTCCAGCAAAGCGATGTTTCTTTTGTCAGCTGGGATGGCATGAGCTTAGAAACTAAATGAAAATGGCTTTGCAGCAAATTTGGTTTAGTCATCAATGTGGCTCACCAAACGAGAACCGACATCCTTCTGTAATTGATGCGTTTTGTTTTTCAATCGCTCTTCCAGACTGCCTTGGTATCTATTTTTAATTGATCAGTTCCATCCCAAGAGAGTTGTCCATTAATCATTTGATGGATCCGACAACAGATATGGCAGATATCCAGCTGGAATGAAAGGGCAGCTTTAGAACAGTTCTTTTTGCTAAAGTTAGTTTTGAAGAAGTCATGATGTGAGCGCAAGGACAGAATAAAGGAAGGCTGTCCATCAAATCCAACTTCAAAGTTTTCTACTCTTAATTTCCGACAGGTTCAGCGTAAAGGGATTAAAGGCTGATCTACTTTTACCAACCCCACTGTACTACAAGAGTATGAATACCTAAAAGCACGTCATTTAACTAAATTCAGGCAAATATGGAAATCAATTGTTATTATAACACAATAAAAATAATATTTTTAAACTTGAGGGCACAACTAATACATATATTAGTATACTCTCCCATTTACGTACCTCTTGCAGCAGCCACAATATGTTTAAAATTGTAATCATAAAAATGTTATTTTTTAACTTAGCACTTCCCTGCATACATTTCATAAAACTGATGTTTACATATCTCTACTAGATAAAATCTTCTGGGAAATATGTAAATATGTAGTTTCTGAAGGGTACTTAGATATTTACATATTTCCCAGAAGACAAAATAACTACAATTTATACAGAACATCCTATTTAAAAGTTTACATCCCCTAAGCTCCTAATAGTGTGTTGCCTTATTGAGCATCGATGAATACTTGCAGATGTTTGTTAAAGTTGTGCATGGATGTGAAATGCTGGATCTCAAACTTTTACACAGTAGCTCCAACGGAAATGTGAAGGAGAATGTGTAATAATGTTTACTTAAACATGGTGGGGCTTCACTGCACTAGACAAACCAGGGACTCCTGCATAAAATAACCGGCACTGATCGGAGAAAGCAAAACACAATAATACAAATTTATGGAAAGTAAACTTCAGGTTAATTTGTGTAAATTCAGTTATTTTGTCTTGTGGAATATACAGTATGTAAACATTCAGGGGCGGTTTCCCGGACAGGGATTAAGGCCAGTCCTAGACTAAAATAATGTTAGAGCTGTCTAAACTGAAAACATCTTGGACTTTTTTAATACCTTGAAACACATCAGTATCATTGTTTTGAATTGTTCTTCATAAAAAATTACTGCTGGACACCCTTCATCTGTGGGTTTTGCAAACATTTAAGCACTAAAGTATTTAAAAGAATCACCTTTGAATTTGTGTTGTCAGTGTTTTTTACTTGCAGTAAAGTTGCAGTTTTAGAGATTCAAGATTTCAGTCGGACCATGAATATATTATACTGTATACAATACATACTGTAACAAAGGTAGCATACAAAATGTACAGTTGGTCACCGGGACTGGATTTAACTCATTACACTTGTTGCTAATACTAACTAAAGCTATTAATTTATTTATTTATTAATAAAACTAAATACAAAAAAAATTATAAATTATAACTAAAGCAACACAAAAAGAATGAGACTGTACAGCACAAACAAATATTTGACAAACAAGACAGAAAGCATCAGATTTCTTTAGCATACCCTTGGGAACAGTGCTTATGCCTTAAGCTGATGTTAACTAACTGAATTTTTCAATCTTTATCAAATCAACCTCCTTAAAGCCTCATCAGTAATATCATCTAAAATATTTTCATAATAAGATAACTTTAACCATCCAACAATGTAGACAATCGCCGGCATTGTCATTCAAGGTCCTTCATTATTTCCAGAATGCCATCAGTTCATTCACTTATAATTCTGCTCTCCCAAAGGACGCTGCGGGATCTAATAAATGAATAGGTTGAGTAAGTGGATGGGGTGAAAACTGGGGTTGTTCACAAGCTTCGATCACTGGTTGATGCGGTAACCCAAGTCTGCGGGGGAGTTACTGGTGTGTTTGTGGGGTCAGAGCAAAGAGCAGAAGGTCGGACTAGTTCCACAGAGGATTAAAATGGATAAACAGAAAGTATTAGCACAGCTTTATGGTCTAGTCTCCCAAGATCCTCCGTCCTTTGAGGATCTGCGCTCATTGTTCTTAGGCTTGCTGGGGGTCAGGTCTAAAGAAGCCGAGAGCGGCGGGGTCAAGGGAAAGGTCGCGCAACTTTCTAAAGCTTGGCTTCTCTGAAAGCCAGTCCCGTTCTGAGGGAGCGAGGCAACTGTTGCCATGCCGCTGCAATTCTGAATATTAAAGCTACTTATCTTGACGCCCCGCGAACACGCTGACAGCTTGGAGGGCTTCTGATGCATGCTTGATACGCTAATCACACCCGCTCCCCAGGACCACCTCCTCCTCTCCCTCGCTTACGGCCTCTCTTGGCTTTTTGTGCGCACGAACACACACCGAGTTTACTTTTGACTAGCCAGCTATGTGTCTGTGTGTGACAATGTTTATTTTATTACATGGCTGTGAGGGACAGCTCTGCGTCCGAGGCCGTGCTCCCATCACGCACCTCCCCGTGCGTGTCCATCTGTGGCCTGCGCTGTGCCGCGCTGAGTGTGTGGAGCAAGAGGGCATGTAACCGAACTTAATGACATCCGTGAGGAGACAGATAATGCCCGAGACCTTGATTTAAGGGTATTCAGGACTCTAATGAATATTTAATGGCCGCAAATGTGTACCTCATGATGCTTTGAATAGCATATACGTTAATTGAGAGTAATTTGCATGTTTAAAGATGGCATAAAATCAAATTTGAAGAGTCATATTTTTGGGAATACTGTTGTGTTATTTTTTTATGAGTGACTTATCTGTGCAATTCTTTTTTTTTCATTCATATGCCAGCATATCCTTCTCCCCCTCTCGAAACGACTTCTCATCACTTTATGTCATGAGGAATGGCGCAAGGGCGGAGCTTTCTTCATGAGAGGGTGCCGATGGTGAGTTTGGTGGGGAATAATCCTTCATGACTGCAAACTCATATTCAAATCTGCCTCCGTTTTGTAAGCAACGGCCATCATTATTTCTCATTTCAGAATCTTTTTCACTTGGATATACGTTTTGATATAAAGAATACGACCATTACTTCAGTTTCATGTAGACTTTAAAAGGAATTTTGATTTCCAGTTTGAAAGGTTGGCCACAGACTCTATAGACCAGTTTGCCAGTTGCAAACGACACCGGTCCAGAAGCTCTTCCTGTTTCCCTTTTTTTGTATTTTCATTTAAGTTTTTATTGAAACATGAAGGATACTAGAATCATGCATGCTATGTTAAAATATAACTACTAAAATAAATAAATGCACTGATTTACACGATGACACAAGGGAATCATCTTCTTTGTCTCACCTGATTCTCTCATTTCATTTGTTTTTATTAACCTGGCTATGAAGAACCACAGTGAACCAAACAAATGTAGTAATGGCAATAATGTTATTCAATACTGATACACATTGCCAGGCTGATTTATATAGTTTAGGCAATTTTCTCCAATATTGCTCAATAGTCCAATTGTTGACATTTGTCCATCCCATTGTCATTTCATGTACTTCTTGTCAAGCTGTAAAGAGCCCTATCAATAGCAGCACTTAACAGCTTCAACTGACCTTTAAGTGACTCTCTGCGGTGCTAACTTACACTGGCCTACGGGCTTCATCAACCACATTGTTTGTTGGCGTCTGGCAATTCCAGGTTACCAGCGGCGCAAGCACAAACTATTTTGATGCTTACTGTGCACCAGTGATGGATTGATGGATCAATTTGGAGCTCATTCTCATTTAAACTGAGGAGGAAAGCAAGGCTCTTATGAATCAATATGCTTTAATGATTAATAGAGGAGGAGTGGAGCCGCCTGGTTATTAATGTGTGCTCCTTTTCCAGCCAGTGGCTGTTATATGCCATTGCACTCCAGCCAGATCCAATAGTCTGGGACCTTAGAGTAGACTATTTGTGCCCTCTCCATTCAAACAAACAGGAGATGAGTGAAAAGGGTTTCATTAGATTCAGTCTTGGCTAAACCAGGCATCAAGGAGGATGCAAAGTGGGCGCTCACGAGTACCCCTAAAAAACGTGCCTAAAAATGACAAATGGGATACCCTTCTGTATGTGCGCAACAAGTGCACCATTAAGTGAGGTCATCACTGAGCGTGCACATGGGCTTTCACAGCAGTGGGAGTCATCATGATCTGGCGGTGGTTCTAATAGACAGATGTATCCACCAAATGCACATGTGCCTTCATCACGCCAGCACGCGTGTATCGCATACGCTTGTGTCTGTTTCCATTAAATAAAACATGCTAGAGAGTTTACCTCCAGTCTGGGTGCGGCTAGACCTATGTCTCCACTGCATATCCCTCGATTACAATCTGTCTGTCTGTAGGCTCAATATTGCATTGTTCCAAAGTGTCTGCCGTCACTGACATCAAAACGAATAACAATCATTTGCTGGGCTGGCACTTAATCTTACAGACAGATTGAAGGAAATGAAATTGTACTCTGTAACAAAAAGATCTTTGATCATAGCATTCGCTTCCTCTTTTTATACAAAGCGTGTCTTTGTGTGACGGCAGCAAATTTATACGCTTACATCTTCTCACCTCCCCCCTGACATCCTCATTTGATATGTTATCTCTTGTTTTACGATGAAAGCGAGTGTGTACATTCACGCCGCATGGAGATGTTTACCCTCAGGTAAGTCTAATGTATTCAGAGTCATTACTCTTGTTTGTGTGTTTGTGCTTTTATTTTTCTTCATTCTTTTCTCACCTGTCTTATAAGGTGGTGTGCATAAGTGGCAAATATTGCGGAGCAATAGGACTTCGCAACATATTCACTAAATAAATTGTTAAGAGTAAGTGTATCTCTCCATATAGTTACATGTAGTTCACAGATAATTAGATTAGAAACAGAACACAAAGTGAGTATTAAGTCTATTTTTGTATTTATGACTAAACATGATGTCTTCACATTGTTCACTCAACACCATTTGACATTTACAGACAATTGCACACTGCACTCTCATAATAAGTCCCTTGCCCTTGCATGCATTAAATCCCCACAACTGGTAAAAAGCAGATTTCACAACATTTTGTGAAATTGAAATAACTTTATCTTAAAAATGGATGAATAGTTATTTATACATTAAAAAATGTTAAAATACATAATATGAACTACCATAAAAAAATTACCCAAACCAAGTGTGCCGAACCTTGCAGTCCATTTTCACACTAACCATTTAATCTCTACTAAACACTGTTTGTCCTCAAATCCAGTTGCAGCATTCTTCTCTATGCTATCTTTACACACCTCTTTCTGCCTTGCTACCGTCCCTCTTTAGGGTGCATTGAGAAACACTGTGCCTATTGGTGCATTTCTCTGCCATTATATTTCCATCGAGTATACCTGCTTCACAGTTGGTAATGGCATTTGTATGGCTCCATTGCCTTTCAACCTCATTGCCCCGATGATGATTCTCATTATAACTCCATCTTCCTCTCTGTGCCTCTGAATCAAAACATAATGCAAATAAATCAGACAAAGCCATCAATAACAGCTTAATATGCACATCTTTATCTAATGAGTGTTTGACAGCTGAAAGGCCGGGGGCACACGCAGCCAATTATGAGGCAGGCACCTTCAAACGCTCAGCTGAAGAGGTGAATCCTTAAACGGAGAGAGGTTAAAGTCTGTCTGTCTTTACTATTGCTTTGTCAAGTTAAACGCTGACAGTTCTTTTGCTTTGTATTGAGCCAAGGGCATAAATTGTTAAAATAATCGTTGCTTCCCCCATGCATTTAATCTTTGGTAAATGTGTCTTGTGCTAAAGATGACGAGTGGAGAAGTGGTGTGCACTGCCAACATTTTAACACAACACAGATAATGACCAACGGTAAACAGAGTATTGTACTTTATAAACCGGGAAGTTCTAACTTAAAAATCTGATTGGCAAGTAAAATAAAATTGTGTCATCATTTACCTCTAGTTGCTTCAAACTGAAATGTCCATGTTTTGCCACACACAAAGGAAGATATTTGGAAGAATGTCAGTAACCAAACTGATCTCACCCACCTTACTGCCATATTATGGAAATTAAATACTATGGGAGTCAAAGGGGGATGAGATCGTAAATTTATATGGGTTTGGAACTATCTGAGGGTGATTAAATGAAGACTATTTTGGTGAACTATCCCTTTAAGATCGAAGCACTAAGCAACCAGAGGCCATGTGTTACTGTGATGCATTTAATCCGCCGTATAATGTATTGTGTATCATGTTATGTTTAATGTTGAATAGAACAACATACCTCGCCTTCAGCAATTCACAAAGACAACATCCTTGTAACTAGTCTTGTTTGGCTAAATTACTATCGGTGGATCCTGCAAAGTGGGAACACCATAACATGAGACTGTGCAATGCAATCACATGTTAAGTAATACAATGAGTCTGACGCTGCCACTCTAAATGGCGAAAACATGAAACCTCATAACTTTGCTATACATCATTTTTGAAACATATCGAATTCCAGTCTTGCACCTGGTACCACAATGCACTTCAGCAGGTACAGCCATGCATGGGATTCAGCATGTATGTACGCTGAGGAGGGATGACTGTCATTTATTGTGACATTCAGATCACCTTTTATGTAAATTATACAATGTTTCTTATTATCAAGCTTCTTACTTAGCTAGTGAAAAGGAGCCGGGGCACTATATACAAAGCCTGTTGATTGTACTGTATTTACTGATGAGCATAAATCTAACTATAAGGCCACAAAGTAATTACTCTGTCGTCCTTAACGAGCTTGCAATTTACAATGGCGGGATTGTTGTTCTAAAGTACACTGCTGAAATAATTCCTTAAATGTAGATGATCAAAAAACAATCTACTATATTTATTACCGTTTACTAATGAAGCTCTCTAAAAAAAGGCTGTTGATCAAAGCAAATCGTTTTAAAAGTAAACCAATGAGAAATGCTGTGAATTTAAAGAAGCACTGTGTAATTCTGCTATTATTTTCAGCTCGGAAGGTACAATCCGTAATTTGATCAGTGGCTCTTAAACTTACAAACACATCTAATGAAAAAAGGGTGATCGAGAGAGCAAGAGAAAAGTTCTGCTGATTTGTTGTGATAAAATTTAGCCTATGCGTCAATGCCACATAAATGATTTAGTAAGCACCGCTGGCTCTCACGCATTGACACATTTTATTAATTTTTATAATTATTATTGCAGAGACATAGCCAGGAGCTCATGTCTGCTCATGCTCAGAGCGGCTGGGCGAGGCTTCCTTATTGAAGTCTGAGCCCAGGAGACCCTAAACGCGAGCAGAGTGGAGCAATCCGACCCGTCTCACCCCCCACCTGTACACCCACACGCTCACCGACACCCACAAATCTCTAAAGAGACAATCATAGCCACTAGCCCTGAACGGACACGTACAGTCATTTGTCTTTCTGTCACTGTCCGCTCCAGCGCGCCACAGACGCGGGCATGCCGATACTTCACCTTACCCTGACCTTCCCTTCAGCGCAACACAACAGGCAGAGCACCGGCCAGTCATGGAGTACGCTCATGAATAACGAATGAGTGAATTATGGCTGCGCTCTATTTGATTTGCATTAAACTATCATCCGCAAAATAGCTCCTCTTTCTTTCTCTCCGATCTCTCCCTGACGAAGGCTGGCGGGCACACGGACATGTGGCCGAGGAGGGAACCTGAAAACAGATATATCAGGATTACGGCATCTCATTTAAAAGTCAAAACTGAGATGTGTTGCGTTGCGGAATTCATAAAAACATTTCAAAAGGTCTGAATTTAGCAATTAACGACCGGGATGCAGTGAGATATTTGTGCACGGGCTTGATGTGTTTATTTCTCTCCAGCAAAGCTTCATGGCAGCTGTCACCTCACAGCTGTGTCAAACATTCCCCAGCCTCATCACCACATGTCCACTTTCACACACGGCCCGGCCTCAAACACACTGCCAAACTCGGCTCCAAGTGTGATATTTAAAGGTCACATATTGTAAGAGTCACTGGGATGTTCACTCAATGCAATCACATTAATTACCGTGTTCCTGATCACCATGGGCCTGAACAGGGCACGACATTGAGATTAGCTGAAATTGGTGATGGAGAAAAAGGGGTGGGGATCTGTATCTGGGTCAGAGATACAGATACCACATGTTTATTTTTAAATTCTCTACATTTTGCGTTTAATTAGCTTGTTTCCCTCAGCATTGTACTTTGCGCAGTTATATTCTTGGTTTGTTTAGAATTTGGATAGTGGACCAATGGAAACAACAGAACATGAAGTATTTTTTTACCAAAAATGTCATATATGCTTTGAAGGACATTAGCTAATTGTTAACAAATTCAACCTTCTTGTTAAGTGTTACCAAACAATCAACAAGTGATAACGTATTAATTAATGCAACATACAACATTACAATGTTTTAAGCAAAATTTTGAACTAAATTTTTTTTAAATATATATTTGAATAAAAATTAATAAAATAAAACTATATGACACTAGTTTTGCCATGAAACTCTAGACGGCGCAGTCCTAACTCTAACCCAGAGCCATTGAGAGAGAGAGTTGCATCAACTTCGTTGACTCCAATGGAACGGATTTTGGAGGCTCTCAATAGTTGCCGGAAGTTACTAGTAACGCATGGAGCTGCGACTAAACAGACCAACTGGGGTAAACAATTAACGCATTTATAGACAAAAGCCATTTGATGAAGAAAGAATGGAAAGAAATAAAGCATTTAAAGAGAAAATATAACTTCATGGAACTATCTGAAGGCTCCATGAATCCCGTGACACGGGGTCTCAATAGTTCCTGGAAGTTACTAGTTACGCATGGAGCTGCGACTAAACAGACCAACTGGGGTAAACAATTAACGCATTTATATACAAAAGCCATTTGATGAATAAAAAAAGGAAAGAAATAAAGCATTTAAAGAGAAAATATAACTTCCTGGATCTATATGAAGGCTCGATGAATCACGTGACACTCCAGCGCTTTGGACTTCTGTTGGCAGAACTCTCTCTCTCAATGGCTCTGGTCTAACCTATCCGACATAACTACTTCACGGCAAAGTGATTGGCATGTGAGTGAATGAGCTTGCTGCTCTACGTTTAAATCTAGTCTAGTGATTGTTGCAGCAGTGCAGCGCGTTCAGAACCCTCCTCCTTCCCCAGCTCCACCCGAATAGATCTGCTACAAGGTGACCATGTATTCATATGTGCATCAGCAGCATTCCATATATGCACACAGCAGCATGTTTTGGATGTATTGGCAGTAGCAAGTCTCCTTACTTGCTCCGCCGCAGCAGCAGCGTAGCAGATCTATTCGGCCAAGGCCAAATACATTTATATGTCATGCACACTACCATGCTAAACCCTCCGAGAATATTCATGACAAAAAATACATTTATGAAATATCCAAAGTACAGGTTTCACATTTTACTGTTTTCTGCTGATCATCTGCACACATCATAGACTCAAAGACACACATGAACCGACATTCAATGTGCCAGTCGTTCTGCTCTCTGCATCAACGTTTAAAAAGTTTTAAAATCCAGTTACTGAAAACCATTGCAACATGCAGTTCAATAATTTAAATATTTCAAGAACTTTTATCTTTGCGTGAAAATATCAATAGATTTCAAAGTATACTGTTACATCACATTACTTTTGGTTAAAAACCTTCCCCTAAGCCCTACTAAAAAAACATTCTTGCTAAGAATAAGTACTACCAATGCTTCCCTATACCAAAATCCTTGTACTTAATTCCAAAACGCTACACTGAAATCCTTTCAAATAAACAAAATAAAATAAAGTAACAGCGTAGCTCCAAGTTCGAGTAAGCGAATGACTAATTAACTTATTATACGGCATTTCTGAGCTGGCTATCAGATCCTTCCTGCGGGTTGCGACGCATTGCCTTGACCTGATTTGATTGTGCAGGACTATAATGAGCTTCTTAATGCCCCACATACGCGATACTTCCCTCCCCACCTCTAGCCCTGAGCTCTGCAATGGGGCAGCTTAACACGGAGCGCAGCGACATTTCCGCGCATCTGCAATCAGCTTGACAGCACATGGTTGATGAGGGTACGACTAACAACCTTCCTCTTGCTGATATTCAAAGGTTAATTTGTTTCCATTAATGATTAAAGGGTGTCCCATTACCTTAACATGGCTTCTAGATGTTTGGTAAATGTTAATTAAGAGAGCTAATTCAGAGTCCTGTCGGGGACGTGAATAAGAGAGATGCGCGGGGGATCCAGGACCCCACCTTCAAAAGAACAATAGCGTGTCTCTCTGGCCCCCCGTCCTGTGAAGCGCTATTGTCTGATATCAATCTGTGAATCTTGCCTGAGATCTGAATCTACAATAGTTGAATAAGTATCAATGTGTATAACTCTTAAAGCCCACTATCTGGCATTGTGCTCATTTATATTCATCGTGCTACTTGGTCTCTGCATCTGCCTGATGTGCCCTCATTTTACCACAGTCAGAGATCCACAGAGTTCACATATGTGACCGACAAAAAGTCTTATGGGTTAATTTTTCACAATTGAGATTTGTACACAATCTGAAAGTTGAATAAATCAGCTTTCTTTTGATGTATGAGTTGTTAGAATAGGATATCTGGCTGAGATACAACCGTTTAAAACTCAGGAATCTGAGGGTGCCAAAAAATCGAAATATTGAGAAAATGGCCTTTGAAGTTGTTAATCAAGGACACTGTGGCTCCAAATCCACTAAAAAAAATAAAGTTTCGATATATTTAAGTTAGGAAATTTACAAAGTATCTTCATGGAACATGGTCTTTTCTTAATATCCTAATGATCGTTTTGATCCATACAATGTATTTTTGGCTTTTACTAAAAATGTTCCCGTGCTACTTAAGACTGGTTTTGTAATCCAGGGTCACATATAACTCCAACATGTAGAATGCAATTTAAACAACTGTACGGCATACAGAACAAATGTTCTAAACTATATGACCACGTAAAAATCCACCAAGCACAACTGGTTTTAAAATGGGAAAGATGTTGTCCACGTCACAACTACAGTTTACAGCACAGGTACAGCAGTGATTTTTTTCAATTTGTGCATTCGACAACAGCCTCGAACAAACCAATCTAATCTGAATATCCGTGAGGTTAATGGGAAAGGTGTTATAAATACATGTCAATCTTAAATAAGCATTGCTTATTCAAATCATTTAGTAAACTGTAAATGCCATACAACAAGCAACTATCTTCCTGGTCGAGGCAATACAACAGGAAACAAAACAAACCATCCGGTAAGGAAACAAAAACAAAAGCAGGACAATAATGTGCTTACGGAAGGTTTTGGTGCAAAGAAAGAAGAAAACTGATAGCATGGTCCACAAGCGTGGGGCTCTCAGCGTTACCCTCCGCTGAATTACAAAGTGAAGTTCCTTCCTGTGATCAGTCAGCCTTTGGCAAAACTGGCACGGCTTTCTCCTGCGCCGGGGCCCTGGGCAATCTGCCATGATACAAAACTTCCTTTGAACCAAACAGCTGTGGGCAGCATGATTGATATAATATTGAATGTATTAATTACCCAGACCCAAAAATGTGCCAGAGATAGACAGGCTGTCTTTGATGCAAGCAGATATGTAACTTTATTTTATAAGCACCCATTAATCTTACATCTCTGTATTGGTGTGCAATTCTTGTCCAACAACCCTGAGACAATCATATGCCATCATACTCCAACACAGTAGGTCATTTTTGTTTGTATAAAAATTTATAGTTTGTCCATGGCTTACAAAATCTGGCAAAGGCTTGAGTGGTCACAGTCCCGGCTTCTTTCATATTCTGATAAATGTCCTTGGTGTCTTTGTTTATCTCCTCCCAGTGCACATGCATCAAGGAAAGAGGTACTTACTGTATACATCACCTGTCTCGCATCAACACTCTCACCTGCTCCATAACCCAACCTGGCATCAAAATCTCAAAATATCCAAGCCAACACGAATAACATATCCAACCTTCTGCTGCTGTCTTATGCTCAACCAGTAAAAATAATGCAGCAGTATCACATCCTGTAAAACAGATATATCAGGAAAAATAATGTTGAATGTCAAAGCTGTGGCTTAGTGGCTAGCCCACGTTTTCTGACACATTAACCCATGCTGAGATAGTCTTCATGTAGTAAAAGGCAAAAAACGATGAAACATGCAGGAAGCCGGGGCTTTGAATCACAGTTCTGCAGAGTACCTGCCTTCTCTGTTACTGTAGACTCGATGCCCTTTAAGGCCACGGATTTAAGTGCAAAAACAGATTTATTTTTTATTATCTACACTGTTGCATTCAATATATATATACAGTCACACATATTCCGTCCCTCACTATATAAATATATTCAGATATATAGTTGCCCACTGGCAACAAGTTTTATAGATGCTGTTGCTTAGCAACTGCTGTGAGGCAGGCATGGCTTGTACCTGCTCCTTAAGGCAGACTCCATCTTGTGTGCCTCTCTTACATCTAATTGGTCAGGTGGGTAAAGACTGAGCCTGTGAATCACCGCCTTACCCACTGCAGTCAAGGTCTATAAATGACAGGTAGCGCTGACATTATTTTAGTATTCTGTCTGGAGAAATGTGCACAAATGCACTGCTACTGACGTGAATAAAAAATGACAGCATAAAATATGGAAGACATTTATCTCCCAGCAGTGAGGTTCATAAATCCAGTGTCTAAAAGTTAGGTGCCATCTAACAATACATCAAATTTGTCTGGCCATCAGTCCCGATCATTTAGAAATTAATAACTGCGTAAATTATATTGCATGTCCTACATGGGTTACAGATACCCGCGTAAAGTTTGATTTAGTAAAATTTCGGAAAAAAACCCACTAAGGATAAACGAGACATTGAAGTGTTGACGTACTTTTGTTCTCCTGCAAGATTTACATTTTAGCGAGATAATGTAACAGCGCCGGGAGAAGGAGTTTTATGGATTTAAACCTATTTTTGTACAATGTTTGCTTTTAATAATTCAATTTCTCGAAACACAGTTCAGTCTCATGCATTTTTATAAGATGTCAACATCAAGAGTTTCACGCATTCTCTTCCCCACTGGATATCCTAGATTGAAAACCTAGCTTTAATTTTAAAATCGTTTCTGGCGGAGAAGCGACTGCCCTTTAATTTTTCTGCCCTTCTCACATTGAGTCCTGTGGTCCTCTGCAATCACTCTCAGCTGGAGCAGCCGAGACGGAGATCTATCAGTCGCAGCAGTTCACCTGAACAAAGGAAAAGAAATACGAGTTCAAATGGAAGGTCGTTGCTACAGTTCGGTTGGGGGCATAAAGTACAGAATATGCAAGGCCTCGCGGTCATGTGGCAGTTTATAAATTCTACTGAACTCTTTTGAGTGGTGTGTTGAAGAATATTCTGTATTCTCTGAACTTAAAATAAGAGAATATTATTTTCCTCTAAAATATTTAGAAAGATGTGGGATAGCTAAAAATAGATCTTTAACAGGTTCTGCTGCAGAATAATATTATCAGCATTTCTTTGCGAATAGCATAGTTATTTAAAAATCTTACTGAACTCTGGAATCTTATTCAATATTCATTAATATGAATGCTCCATAACTACAATACTCTCTCTGCTTCACTGGTATGCTCAAGCTGATCAATAATTCAGCGTTACATGGATGTGTTAACTGTCAAGCGACATTTCTCCGTGAACGTTGCTGCTCAATATACGTTGAGAAGGTCCCATGGATTTTACCCGCTTTTCTGACCTTTGCATATAAGGTCTCAAATATTCTCACGGCCAGTGGCGTCATATGGACTAGTATGCATTAGACATCCGTAGATGATGCTAGCGATATCAAAACCCCACATCAACCCATACAGTATATCCAACCTACTGTATGTATACCAAATAAACTGCGGCGAGAAGACACATGCTTCTGAACCACAGAGAGATTTCTTTTTCAGCCTTTTAAAACTCTCCGTGCACACCGTGATGGTGGGAGCCCAAGGGAGACGATTTTATTTTCAGGTGCTGCTGTGATTGTGCGGGTCATCTGTTGAGTCTAGCTCAATGTCAGCCCCTCCAGGAGAAGAGAGGAGAGAGTCGCGGCTGATCGCTGGCATACCAGGCCCCGTCTCGCTCTCCTCTCCACAGGCAGGCGATGAAAAAGGCCCTGCATTCCTGATAAAAGAGGCATTCAGCTGAGAACACCAAAGACCTAATCGTCAGAAACAGCCTTGAGAATGCTCCCGATCCCAGAGGGCAAAAAATTGAGAGATAGGGGATTTCTGTGCCCCCGTACTAAACATTTTTATTTATTTATTTTCCTCTTGACACAATCTCAGAAGAGATTAGGATCCAATTCAATTAACTTTTATCTGGGTGGGAAAAAAGATGCGAAAAAAAATCCTGGAAAGAAGAAAGACTGAGCCCCTTTCTCTACTCCCTTTTCACACTCGACTGCAGGCCTGTGAATGGATCTAACTCCCTCATCAAGTTTGCAGACGATACAACAGTGATTGGTCTCATCAGCAACAACGATGAGACTGCTTACAGGGAGGAGGTACGGCACCTGGCCACATGGTGCTCAAACAACAACCTGCTCCTTAACACTTCAAAGACAAAGGAGATCATCGTGGACTTCAGGAAGGCGAAAGGAGGCACACACGACCCCATCCACATTAACGGGACGGCTGTTGAACGTGTTTCCAGTTTTAAGTTCCTGGGGACCCACATTTCGGAGGACCTGTCCTGGACCACCAACACCTCATGCCTGGTCAAGAAGGCTCACCAGCGTCTCTTCTTTCTGAGGACACTGAAGAAGAACCAACTGTCTTCAACTATCCTGGTGAACTTCTATCGCTGCACGATAGAGAGCATCCTGACCAACTGTGTCACAGTCTGGTACGGGAACTGTTCTGTTGCTGAGCGCAAGGCACTGCAGCGGGTGGTGAAAACAGCCCAGCGCATCACAGGAACTACACTCCCTTCCATTGAGGACATCCAGAAGAAACGCTGTCTGCGTCGAGCTCGCAGCATTCTCAAGGACTCCTCTCACCCCGCTCATAGACTGTTTACTCTCCTGCCTTCCGGTAGGCGCTTCAGGTGCCTCCGGGCAAGAACCAGCAGACTAGGAAACAGCTTTTTTCCCAGAGCTGTTTCATTATTGAACTCTGCTCCCCACTGATTTCACTACCTCTCATAACTTTAACTTAATGCTGCTATTATAATGTTTACATTGCACTACAGGGCTGCCATGCATGACGGAACTGTACACACCAGTACTTCATGTATCTGCTCTACCGGACTGTTTACACGCATCATTTGCACTCTATACTGCTCACTTGCACACCAGGAACATTACACTGAATGCTCATTTGCACTAATGGACTACTCTCATAACTGCATTAACTCATCTACTGCACTGTAACTTTCATAACTGCATTAACTCATCTACTTCACTGTAACCTTAATAACTGCATTAACTCATCTACTGCACTGTAACTTTAATAACTGCACTAACTCACCTACTGCACTGTAACTCATCTATTGCATTATTGCATCTATCGCATAACAAACTGCATCTACTCATCTATTGCACTATAACTTCAATAACTGCATTAACTCATCTACTGCACTGTGACTGTATATCTGCATCTACTCATGTATTGCACCGTACCTTTAATAACCACATTAACTCATCTACTGCACTGTAACTTTAAAAGCTAATGTCTGTAACTAATGCACACTCAAGTCACTTGCACTATTGTATAGTCTATATTGTTATCTGTTCATAACCTCCTGTACATTAATGTTCACAGTATATAGCCTTCTGTATATATTGTTCATAGTACATACCGATTGTCATATTTTCATAGTACATGCCCAACGTAAATTATTTTCCTAATATTGTATTCTGTATTTATTCACACTGTATATCTGCACTTGCTAATTGCACTTCTGGTTAGACCTAAACTACATTTCGTTACACTGTACCTGTATATGTGTAATGACAATAAAGTTGAATCTAATCATCTAATCTAAAGTCGAGAGAGAGATCATGGCTGCACTTCAACAAAGAGTTTCTCAAACTGCGATCACCGTCATGTTTCTATGTTGCAACAAAGTGGATTTACATTGCAAATCAAACCCAGATGGAGTCAATTTTGCATTTTAATGTGCTCCCTCTGGAGAGCCTCGCCACTCTGACAAGTTTTGGCTGATCTGGTTCACCATCAGTAAGTCAGTCAGAACAGGTTGTTGCTTAGAAAGCCAAGGGGAAGGGAAAGAGATAAAAGCAACATTCACTCAGTAGAATTGCATCTTTACACATTTCATAAGAGATGGTTTCAGAACTATTAAAAAAACAAGAGGATGCTTGTTCTTTTTTCTGATTTGTATCTACATCCATCCTTCGAAAAAACACGCAATTCTACTGATAAAAACATGTGAAGAACAATCAAAGAAAGATTGTCCTGAATCAATATTTAAGGCTCATAGCGAACACTTGAACAGATAATATACAAACACAAGTAAGGACCTTTCTCGCTTTTGAATAAAGCCAACCGTATTCAAACTATTGGAAGAAATTTCTTTGTAGAGCCATTGATTTTACTTGTCTTTCTTTGTTTAGCCAACCTTGAAAGAGTTCACCAGCAATCCCACAGAGAACGGTTTTCTTCGTTCTGAAAACATCGTATTTCCATGCGGGTTCAAAGGGCCTGGAGTGCATCATCTTTGAAGAATATTTAAATTACCGAAAAAGGATGCATGTATATAGTTGTCTGCAGTACATCACAGCCACGAGTCTTATGCATCTTGATGAAAGTTTGGTGAAAATCTTCCGAGGAACGCTATCGCAAACGATCAGAGGCGATGGAGTTCACGCGTCAGGGCTTAACAGAAAAACAAACAAATAAGAGTATGCTAATACTGCTCTGTAACAGGCAAACCCACCAGGAATCTTTTTTTCCGAAGTGCTGTCTTGCATGCGAAATTGTTGATTCGAGTGTTTTTAATTAAAGTCACAGTGAGAGGTGAATTTTTTAATTTCACGTCAGGTTGCAGATGTTTACTTAGACATGGCCGCGCGCATGTATGGACCCTTTCAAAGGGGATATTACTCTTCTGCCCGCACTGCTTATGGGCACATCATCACTATTTAAGAACTGCTGAAGACGGCATGGTGGGCTTTTATTGCCTGCACCCCGCTGTCCTAGCTGCCTTTCTTCAGGTCATCCGGGCCGCACGGGGAACGCGATTTAAATACATGCGGTGGGGTTACGGCGGTTCACTTGCTCTACGACCTGGGCATGTTTTCGAATTCTTAAGTGTTTGTAAATGATGAAACAACACCCGCTGCCGTCTGTTGGAAGTGGTGGAAGGATGACAGTTTGTCAATTAAAGTTCTCATAATCACCCTTGTCACAGAGCTGCCAGATTCCATTACGGCTCCTGCCACGATTGCAGAGTTTTTGCGTTCCTAATTGCGCTGCTCGTTTAAGGGAAATATAAAATGTTTTAAGCAGAACGTTCCAGCTAATGTTTTAACTGTGTTTTTATCTTGAGCATCGTGAAAGACAGAGAGAGAGAGAGATCTTCTCTTGGGAGAGCCTCAGCTGGCAGAATTCTCCAGATTCTGTGACAGCATTAATGAATGACAGATGTGTCCGTCGGTTCAAAGATGGCCTAATTTATCTGATTCAAATCTCTCAGGACGTGTAATATGCAGATGCCGAGGAAAACGGGCTGACTATCTTGATATACCTTTCTTTGCAAAAATGAGGTGTGAAATGAAGGGGACATGTTGGGCTACAAAAAATATGCATGTAGTCTGGCTGAAACACTTTCTAAATATAATCTTTTCCCTGCTATATACCTAATGATTTAAAACGGTCTGTCTTTCTGTAAAAGGAAAACCACCCGTTTTCCATTTATCATTAAAAAGAATAAACAACTTTGAAGATACATATATAGAACATATGGTCTTTTTATACCAGTGCAAGTACAGATGCAATCATTGGCAATAACGCTGTTACTCTAGAACAGTAACACTGAGGGATGATTTGCTAAACACATGGTGCATATCTCATCACATTTCCTCTCTGAACTTCGGGAAGTGCGTGAACGGACAAAGCAGGCTTTCTGGGTCACAGCCTAGCATGGCAGCCTGGCTGATCAATGAGAGCGGATAGAAATTTGGGACTGTGGCAAATGTAGGCAGCACTGACCCACTTACAGAGCCATGTGGGCAGTATAAGGGCATGGAGATAATGAGAAACTGGACAGACAGCGGCACAGCACAGCATGCGGAAGTAGGGTGAGAGATGGCCACTCGGTGACAGGTGCTCAGTCACAAGACAGGCAAATTAAGGCCTTCGGTAATGTCTGATTGGCACTTAATGAGCAAATGTCAGTGACATCAGGGCTGTAACCTCTGCATGTAAAAGAATGCATTGCATCAGAGATCTAAACAAATGACATGAAAAATGGCACCTTGAAAACTTCACATCGCAGCACAGGCACTTTGCATGAAGACAGCTGACTCTGGTGTATTATCACATTTTTTATAGCATAACAAGCACAAATCTATGGTTTCTTTATAACTGAAAACTACGCTTTATAACTACGAAACCAACAAACAAAACTGTCACATTTATTAAACGCTTTTATTTCCAACTTCTCCTTAAAGGTGCTGTGTGTTCTTTTTTGGAGGATCTTTTGACAGAAAAGCAATATAATATGCATAACTATGTCTTCAGTGGTGTACAAAAAGCTAACATAATGAAGCGTAATGTTTTTATTAAATGATCATGAGCTATTTCTATCTACATTTACTACGGGTCCCCATGTATGGAATTCGCCATTGTTTTTCTACAGTACCCCTAAACGGACAAACTGCTCTACATAGTGCGTTTTATAAATACGTTATCTCCTTCGGCAAAGAACCGAAAACGTGGTGACATCTTAGCCATGTTTCAGCGGCTGTAGTGCTTCCAAAAGGTGGGGTGGAGTGAGTCATTTGTTGTAGTTAGCAACCTCACCGTTAGATGCGCTAAAATGCCTGTTAAGATGTGCAGTTTATTTGTCGACAACCCAAATATAATTTTTTTCAAAGGAAAAAGCTGTGAGTGAGTTACAGATTTCTTACAGCCCACACTGCATACTTTTTGGGGGGCACAAACAGGCAAACGGGTTTAAGTTGTGTCTTGGCACAGTTAAAGAAAACAAATCTACTCCACCAAGGATAACTGTTAACATTTCCATTATGATGTGGTCATGTCTCACGAGTACTGATTGGATATGAGTCAATCTTGATAAAGACATAATTGAATTAGGCCCCCTGGTGCGTTATTGTAATATAAAGACCAAAGTTATCTATTAAAATCCTAAGAAACCTCTTTAAAAGAAGCCGCTGAAAAGAGCAGGTGATGCCCACTAGATATTCTGTTCTACCTACTCCCTCTAAATATGTCTTAACTCTACTTGGTCAGAGCCTGGTTAAAAGTAGCTCGGAAGTTCACTCCTCCTGGCATTGGACCTTGCACTTGACTTGGCCGTCTCAATGCATTATCAAAAATGTCTTATTAGCATTCCCTCACCATACCACTTCAGAAAAGGATCTAGTAATTCTGGACGATCCCCGCAGAGACGACTTCTTCCCTGACCATTATCAGATTCCTCATGCCTGCGTGGAGCGTTCTTTTGTCTGCGACCTGCATAAAGCATACAGCTGGGTGTACCGCGCCTACGCGTCTCCTTGTTACACATCAATTCATCAGTGCCGGCTGGAGTCTCTGGAGCTCAATCAGGATTCAAGGGTGTTGGGAATCTATGGGGTGGTCTGCGCCGACTCCCTCTGTGCAACGTGCAGGGAGGTGGAGGAATCATTAATTCCTGCATGGAGGTAGATTCTTAAAAAAGGACATTATATGTGAGGCCAAAAATAACTCACTGGTGACCCTGAGAATTGTTTTATGTGAATTAAAAGTAGTTAATGATACTGTAGTTGTAGTGATTTTGTAAACTAGCAAAGTGAATGCAAACTAGCGAAACTAGTGAATGTAGAATCTCATACAATGCGGATAAAATGTATAAATGTAATGCAAATGTTGTGATGGTGTCCACAAATGTGTTACCCTCAAAACTTTATTTCACATACAAGGATTATATAACAAGGGTGTCCAACATGCATGGGCAGGCAGTGTGGTTCTTGAAGGCATACATTTTCTCAATTGAAACATAATTATGTTTTATATGCAGGTCACACATGTATCTGAACAGCGTGTGGTGAAACGGAAGGGAAGGAGATAGTTGGTCAGCTGTTAGTATGTACCACGCGATGTGATGAGTAAGGCATAAGCTGGTGTACATCAAAAGCCATTATATCAGTTACTCATACATCGGGCAGCGCAGCAGTGACATGACTTTTAATGCATTCCACTTACTTAACTGTCGGAGTTCAGACATAACCGCTGACCTTGATACTTCAGTCCTTTATTATTTCCACTCAAGAAGAGCATAGTAGCAGTATATGAAAATAAAGATTCTGGATTTGGGCTATGGCCAGTCGTAAGCAAGTTTCAAATAAACGCACGTTCTTCGTATCGCTCAACTATTAAAGTAAACTTAAAACATATCACCAATTTAAATGAATTTGATCTTACACCAAGAATAAAGTAAAAGAAAACTCACCAACTTTGAATGCCACTAGACTGCAGATGTAGGGCTTGGCTTTGAGGTACAACATCTGGGACTTAACACAGTATGCCAGTAAACCATACTCATTTACATTTCTTTTCTGCTGTAATAACAGCTTACCAGTCACTTGATTGACAGTTCTGAAAAAAATGACATCCATTCAAACCTACAGTACATATGGTTGTCTGCCTATAAACAAAATACATTTAGATAGAAAGGAAGACAGATGAATATAGACACGTCAATCATCTCTAATCGCTTGTGCACACATGGCAATGATAAGAATCTGCGATATATAAAATAGATTCCTGGTGAAATAAGTATTTTAATTGGGTTCACTTAATAGAGCAATCAGTTTACTAAGTGCGAGAGTGCTCCTGTCTCTGTGCAAAGGTCGTCAGATGTGATTTTTTTGGGAACAAACAAGGTGATGAGGCTCTGCCTAACTGAACTTTTTATCTTAAACATCTTTCCTTAGACATCAAACTCATCACACCAGAGTCAGAGTAACAATGCAAGGGATTTACCGGAGTTCACTACAAAAGTGGCTACAAAAATAAGAAAAATAATCGAAAACCATACTCACAGAGTAAAGAGTGAGGCAGTCTGAAGGCAACCAATCATATCAGAACGTGCTCGGTTATTCTCCACATTGATAATACCTATATTTTATGAAATGCTAATCTTGTTTTCCCTATAATTCACTTAATTCATGTATTATCACTAAAGTAGCTGTTATGTATTATCAGCATTAATTTCACTTTCAAAGTTGAAACTTTGTATTATATACGGCATATCTTACATGAGGAATGTATACTATGTCTAGACTCGGTTGCTTTCTTTTGCCCCGTTAATGACACTTCGCCCTCATACAGATTAAGAGGGAGACAGCTTTCACTTAAACATCCTATGAAACTAAAATGTCACTCGTATTCATATTTGCATACTGGCATCTGAGGAGAAAGGTTTGTGTGGCAATGTAGGGTTGACAGACCAGGTGAAGGGGCACAGTCAGGTTTACTGGTTTAGCTGTAAACAGTCTCACTGCAAATGCTCTGGATGTCTGTGAATACGGTAGAAAAAGAGAAAGCACTAAAGGTCATGATGTCACTGGAAAAAGACAACAAGCAAGAGAAATCAAAAAGCAGTACTGGAATATCTAAGGCTCTTTCAGATTTCTGCATTTTGTACACAAAATTAAATGGGGTCATACCATAAAAACATTACATTTTCATTTATTAATTTAGCAAATTCTTTCATCCCATTTTTTTATATAAAAAAGGTATGTCCTTACTCTCCTGAAATAAGAGACCAACGCACAATGTAGATACAGAACTAGGGAGGTAATTTTAAGCCGCAAAAAACTCCAAATCAAAATAAAAAAATCTTAGATTAAACTTAATTTAATGTAATTTGTACATAAATTTGTAATTTATGTTATTAATTTTTAAATTTTTGTAATGAATTACTCAGTTTCAAAACCGTATAAATTTCTTTGTTCTACTGAACACAAATTTTAAAAGAATTTATCAACTGAGACTTCTGGGGTAGTCAAATGTTCCCCAGAGCTTTTTGCTTTTCTAAATATAATAATACATTAAATAAATACATATTTTTCTTTTTCAAACTCATCCAAAAATATTTTTTTGTGTTCAACAGAACAAAGAAATTTATACATGTTTGAAACACCTTGACGATGAGTAATTCATGACAGAATTTTCATTTTTGGGTGGACAATCCTTTTACAGTTCAGGAACTTGGTCTACCTACCATTAGAGAATATTTTACAATAATTATTTTTGGACTACGTAATGTATTGCAGGGTAAGATTAGGGTTAGAGTTTTACATGCAAAGAGAGATGTCTTCTTTGCCCGAAGAGCATGGTGTTCGCAACAAATGTCAAAGGTGTGATTTCCAGGGAACACATACTGATAAAATGTATAGTTTGAATGTACTGTGAGTTGCTTGACAGAAGTGTCTGCCAAATAAATGTCTCAAAGCGGCAGCACTATATTTATGCTGGAAGAGACCAGAAAGACTAGCATCTTTTATGTTCTTAGGCTTGCTTTATTGATTTCCTCTATTAAACCATTTCATTGGTTTTCTTAATTGTATTTGTCTGAGAAAACTGTGCTTTAATAGGCTATGCAACAAAAATTGAAAAGCTAAATAAAGGAATGTCTCATAAAAATGTACAGCATGCATGTTATTGTTTGGAATGAGTTATATCACTGTTATTGCAGAAGGAAACACATGGGAATGATAAGGTCATAGAGTACAATATAATGCTGCATAAACTCCACCACAACAGTCTTAACTTAGATTTCACTAACATTTCCAAACTGAAATCAGATGCAAAAATTTCTGTGCTCACAAACACAAACTGCAGGTCCTCACCGTAAGGATCAGAATTTAAAGATCATTGCATATTTACAAATATGCATTTGGCAGGTGCTTCTGTCCAAAACGTCTTTTCATCACTGTGTGTTCCCTGGGAATCTTAACACAGTGCTCTACCAGCTGAGACAGAAGAACACTAATACATTTTACTGCGAAATTCCTAATTACAACTAAAAATGTCTGTCTTACAACAAATGCAGGCCAGTTTCCTAGACACATTCATTATACAGTTGGTGATATTTAGTGCTTGGTTTTCTTTGTTCAATACATCTGTATACATTTACTAGAATCCAATATGTCTCATCTGTCCCTAGAACATTGCTTAAGCAACATTGTAGTCTTTGGCCCACTTAAGTCATGGAGCAATGTTATGGAGATTAGTTGTTTCGTCCATGGTAACCTCCCGGAAGAAAACAGCAGAGCATTTCACGGATACATTTGTAAACAGTGACGTTATTGAGCTCGAGAGACGCCAGGAGCAGGTTTACGTGACCCTAGAGTTGCTTTGACTCATGTCTGACTCTATGTCATGCCATTGCACTGATCTTTGTAGTACGCCCACTCCTAGGGATAGTAGAAATGGTTAAATTCTGCATGACTTAGAAGCCAGATGGAGGTCCAAGTCTTTAGAAATCCTTTTGTAATCATTCCAGTCTTAGCTACTCTTGTTGTAAAGTCTCTTCTCTGTCAATAGGGCCAAATTGCACTTGAACACTATTCTTTGAAGACCAGGAAAGCAAAAGGCTGATGTTTTTTTCTGTAAACTGACACGGAAGACCAATTTCTTTCTTCTTACGAGGTTTAATTTACATGTTAATGTTCACACGTCACTTTGACTGAATTTTTTTACTATATTTAGTTAAGGAGCACCACTGTATGCAAGCGTAAAGGTTCGGGTTGTGGGTTCGATCCCACGGGATTGCAAATACCTATGTAAAATGTATAGGATAAAGCAATGTAAGTCGCTTTGGATAAAAGCATCTGCCAAATGCTTAAATGGAAATAGGATGTAAATGGAATTCACAAAAGATAAGCAGTTTGCATCTCTGAAATCTTTCTCATTTTTATTGTAAAACCATTGCTTTGCTATGTTTGCATTCTCACATCTCACTACACAGACAGTCATTAGCGCCCATCTGCAGACTGTCTTCTTCAATTTGATTGGCTGAACGTTCTGTCTTCAGTTTTATCGGCTGAAATGCTGCTTGGCCTCTGTAATTTGATTCGCTGGAATTCCGTAAACCCTGATTGATTGGTCAATTTGTTGAAAGAGGGTCTCTTTTTAAGGCATGTCAATGGATATTGATAGAAATTTAAAAAAAAAAAAATTACGCATCTCCCTGAGGACAGAGTTGATCGATCTGAGAGTTCATAGGTCCCATGTCCGACTTCAAGTGCCGTTCCACACATTTATTTCTGGGTTTGAGGTGGAAATATCTGAAATCCCTGTAGTGTAATGTTATCACTATTAATCACTCATACAATGACGCTTTGACTCAAATGTGACAAAGTACCAGCAACATGTGAGAAGTGCAGATACACAAGAAAAAGTAAAGGAATGCTAAAGATTAAAATAGAGAAGTGCCCAGACTGCGTAGAAAATAAATCTTCAAAACCCCCAGTCACACCTGGTACAAAGAGAATCAACAAAATTGAATAATTGAAAGGACTGTTTTAACTATTTATGTTTTTATTTCATGCAATTTATTTAATATTGGAAGTCAAAATACACATGATAAATGATGCAGTCTTTGTTTAATGCTCAAACCTTATAATATGTTTTTACATTTTACTTTGTGTGATCTAAATCTTTATATGTCCAAGTGCTATATAGCATATGTTTTCCTCTAGATGGGTAGTTGATAGATAAACTAAAAACTATGATCCCATGGTGTGACAGAAAAATTGTTGACTGTTAGTAATATGTGACCCAGGACAACAAAACCAGTCATAAAGGTCATAAAGATCTGTAAGCTGAATAAATATGCTTTCTATTGATATATGGTTTGTTAAGATAGATATACAGTTTATACAGTAGGGATACAATTATTTTAAACTCTGGAATCTGAGAAAAATGCCTTTGAAGTTGCTTATCATATGCGTTGTAGCAGGCCGGTGCTAAGAGGAAACAGGTTTGTTTTAAATTGAAGTACTCTCTATTGAAGTGAAGCAAATGGTGACCCATACTCGAAATGTGACCTGGGATGGGATGCATGTAACCCTTCCAGAGAGTGGTGAACACACGCACAGCAGTGGGCAGCTATCACTGCAGCGACCGGGGAGAAAGTAGGAGTAAGGTACCTTGCTCAAGGGCAACTTAGTCGTTACCCGCCAGCGCTGAGAATCAAACCGGCAACCTTCTTTGGCTTACCGCTGTGACTTAGTGGAGAATAGATCAACCAGAAAGCTGAAATTTTAGATACATATTTCATAGATAAGCATTCTTGTGATTTTGCTGCGTCAATTGCGTTTTAATATACATATGGTAGGAAATGTAGAAAATATCTTCATTGAACTTGAAGATCTTTATTTAATATCCTAATGATTTTATTCATATAAGAAAAATCTATCATTTTGACCCAAACAGTGCATTTTTTGCTCTTACTACAAATGTTATTGAGCTACTTAAGACTGGTTTTGTGATCCCGGGCCACATATATTATTTTATAATATTTATAACACAAAATAGCGGAGGAGAGATCTGTGTTCATTGTTTATTTTTCAAAATGTTCGCTATGTTTGCTATACACATAGGACACATCTACGGTTTATTTGTCAACTACCTATACACAAAAATTATTAATCCATCCAATTACTCAAATCTCCATTCCAAACTAACTCAAATACAGAGAAACACAAAAACTATAACAATAATCTCTTCTCTGATGACAACAATCCAAACACAATACCTCCAATAAATTCAATTACTGTCTTCTCATACCTCCTATTAGGATCCTGTTAGATTTCAATTCCATACATTATGCTGCTCGGGTCTTGCTCCCATCTTCATTACGCTGCTGTATCCGCATTCGCTGTGCAGATACAGAGAGAAACCATATTAGGAAACGTCTTCCATACACTCACCTCAACCAATGTATTGGGGTTGCCAGGCACGTTCTAGGGTGTGCAGTACTGCCACTATGTTCAGGTTACTGAACATTATCAACAATTACAGCCCTGGGACAGAGCTGAGATAAGGCTGCGGAAAGCTAGAGCACTTTAGTTTACTGGATCAATTTAAGGAAAGTGCTACACCTCTCTTCCTATGTATCTATATCTGACTGCCACCCATGGCCGAACCTGCAGCGTCGGTCGTAACGCGTTTAAATCCCACAGCCGTACATTTCTAACCTCTCCGAAGGTCATACATAGTCACCTCAGATTGATTGTAATTAGTATGGCCCAGCAGCCTAATGAGAATGCTGGAGCCGGCAAGCTGAGCTCAGGGACCTGTCTGGAAAGCCGGCTGTTGATATTTAGGACTAATTTGTTAATGAAAATTCCTGGTAATATTTGAAATAAAATCACTGTAGTGTATTGTGCACGGCATAAAATGAGACCGACTGCGGCTGTGCTCTCGCACCACTCGGAGGCGGGAAGAGTGTTAGCGCAATTGGTCGTGCTGCAATCCGAATTTCCGCATGAATAATGACTTTGAGGTTTTCACGACATCTTGTGAGGGAGGTATTAGAGTCGCGCTTTTGTAAACTAGATCGAAAGACAGAGTCTGCATCAGCACTCAAATTGCTCCAAGTGAATCAGCTGGGTTAAGAATGAGAAGACACAAAGGCTCTAGTACATGCACAAGCAATTGAAATGCAGGCCAGGATGGATGGCAGTCATTACTGTGGATCTGTATGTATTTCATGGGGCATTTATTGTCTAAATATTGGAAAAAGCTGAATGGCCACTGCAGTACTCCCACCAAGTACAATGTGAAGGCAAATCTAATATAAGGTGAAGGCTCTCCAGATACACATTGTAAGCTAGTGGTGAGGTGTACAACTGCTCTCTGGTCGACTGGAGAGAAAAAGCTATCCTACAATTCAAAGAGACATGAGGGCCGAACGGCGCTGCCCAGGTTATAAAATGCTCGAGGAGGGAAAATAATTTCATGTTTGTGGAGCTTTGATTAAAGTCCCTCCTTTCTCTCAAGTCTCGTCGCGAGTATAAGCTTGGCCCGACTTTAGAAGTCTCACTTGGACACATGGCCGGGTGTGGAGGTTGCAGGTGTTGATTAGACGTCAGGTTCACTTTACGAGGCAGAACGCCATGTGAACTAGGCATTCTTACACTTCAAGGACACGGGCAGTTTGAGAAAGCGCCATTAGCCCTGCCACAAATGCAGTAAAACACAAAATCTCGGCTTTATAACACATCTGCACCATTTATTTAATAGACATCAACATAACAATATTAATAAATACATCATCCTGTGTCTAGTGTATAAATATAAAACTCACTTCTACTGATATTTTGGTCTTATTTGTTCTACTTCTTGTTGTGTGAAAAGCAATTTAATGTCATCTGCCGTAAAGAAATTGTTCTGCAATGTTATACGACGATCATCATTTATAACACTGACTCACATCTTCATGGTTTTAAATTTACTCTAAGGTGAGATCTGCTGCATGCAAATTCTTTAGCCACCTCGGTTACACATAGAGTGGGCCCTGTGCCCGGCATTGACATTGTGTTAAAACAACCCAACCAGTACTTGTGTCATAGTTGCCTAGCAACACAGACCACTTGGGTATTTATTGAATAAAATGACAAGTATGTGTGTGTGTGTGGGGGGGACTTCGGAAATGTCTATTACCAATGCAAATGACTGTTATTTGTCCTATTTTGGCAACGCTTCCTCTCTCATGACTTCTTGAAGTCTGTGTGATTGGGATTCTCAGGTACTTATCGAAATGACAGACTCAAGAACCGGACCGGGCAAAGTGTCGGCCAACATGTCATGAGGGCTCTTGACGGGTTTGTCAGAGTGCCTCCGTCCATTAATATGAGTCTGTTTACTTTCCGAACAGATATTTGAAGCAACATGGAGGACGTCTGTCTCTGACAATATCAACGGTATCTGCGGTCCTAAACACAATTGAGGTCTACCCTCTCAGCTGCCTAAGGTTCACAAAATGGCCACTGTGACCTAAAAACATAAACCGAGTGCAGGATCAAGGGATGCACAGACAAGTAATCAGAATCAATAACAAACAGGAAGAGAGTAAATCACAAAGAACAAAACTTAAATCAGTCTGTGTTACAGGAATAATGAGCTCACCTACGCAAAACATCCCTGAACAACTAGGGACCATAAGCCCCTATGCAGCCGTCAGTTGCACAGAATGTAGGTCATTATAATCCCCTCCACACACACAAACACAAATCCAAACAGTGTCTATGGAATAAAGAGGTCATTGGTGGGGCACTAAACCATGGTCTTCCTGAGTTTAATTCAATCTTACTTTTTATTACTTTTTTCTCTAGATGTTCAGGTCCCGTATGGTTTAAGAGAGATAGTTTACTGCTAATCTGATCAATGCTCACATTAAATCATGCTTCCCCGAGATCTATGGATGAGAGTTTATTATCAATATGAGCCAAGGATTAGGAGAGACTCTGTGGGAAAAGATAACCGCAGTATGAAATCTTGATATGAGCTGTGGACTGAGATATCCCTCCATAAGAAAACTGAAATATTATGAAATGCAGTCATAAATTACTTAAATTTGCGCCTAATTGGATGCTAAGGACAAACATGGGGGTGTTCTCACACAAACACGTGCGGATATTTATATCTATAAAATATGGCTCATATAGGATAGTCAGTGTACGCAGGCCCTAAAAAACGGCGGCCAAATTCCAGGGAACACTTGGCAAGTGACAGAGATCATACTGCACATTAGTCCGTGGAGCCCCAACAGGGCTGCTAATCTTCTTTTGGGAAAGCATCAAATTCAAACATGGCCAACATGCAGCGAATGACATGCAATGTTCATACATCTAGAACCGTGTGCACATCCCACGCAAGACATCTTTCCCTTAAGGGGAAGAATTGGCTTTGAGTCAGTGCTGCCTCGCAGAGTCCCTTGGATACAGCATGACTGTGTAAACACTCCAAAAAATGAGTACTAACACCTGGTTTGTGTCAAAGGTTACATTTTTGTGACAGTATACTAACATGAGTGGGATGTTTGCCATTCATTTTACACGTTAATTATTCAAGTTGCAGCTGAAACAATGCTACATGCTTACAGATGTTTGTTTCTCAGTGAACCAAGGAATGAGGCAAACTAGCATTTTATCTCCACCTGCATTTAATCAAAGCGTTTATCGATGATACACGACGTTGGCTTGACTAACAGCACTGCAATTCATGACAAATTTCAAATTGAGAAGATAATGTTGTAAATTAAATGAATAAAAAGGCCGTATTCTTCGATGATATATTCACACTCTCTTCATTTAACAAAACCCACATCCTGTTTTCTTTCAGAGACTTGGATATCTAAATAAGCACATCTGCACAGTTGTGTCAAAGCCAAAGTGAGGGCCCATTAAATACACATACTCTCAAGCAAGCACACAGTCATAGATCCACCCTATCAAACACACACTCAAACACACACACATACAGTTCTGGGAAGTCTGTCAACTGTATACTTCAGCCAGATTTACTTGTGCAATTACCTTCTAAATCCCAACCCACACACGTCTCTCATACTTCCTCTAAGATTCTGCACATCCCTCATGTCAGACGATAAGCATTTCAAACAGGAGATTACAGAGAAACAAACCTGTTGCCATATTTTACTGGCGTTCATCCATTTTCTACATTTCTTCAAAGCCAGTTGTCTTAAAATAAACGTAATCCAGTGATTGACCATTTCTGAAGTCATCAAAACAATAACTCATGCGGACATACACAACCTCGGCCCATCCCATTCACATGTATGCATGTCTCATAATTAATTTCAATCTTTTCATAAAAGGCTTAAACCCTCATACATGTGGATCACGCCTGCTGCGGCAGGGTAAGTTAATATCTTCGCAAGCTGCCGATCCCACCAGAGAGACTTCTAACTGATTAAAGCTGGCTTTGAGGACAATCCTGCACTGACATTCACCTGTATTTAGCACTAATGCTGTGTTTATTACCTGCCCACCGACTGACTATAAAAAAAATCAAAGGCCTGCTATTTGAAAAACACACTGGACATCATAACACTGCATGTGAAAGGATTTTTACAAAGTGCCTTCTATAACTGTAAGTTTCTAAGATTTCTCTGCTGTTGAGCCACATCTGGAAAAAAAATCTGAAAAAAGCCAGTCAGATAAATGGTTGCTTTTCAGTTTTACATACTTCAATATTCTTGACTTAGCTGACTTTAAGAATTTCTACCTTGTTGCTGCGGAAACCAAAGGGATTGATAATTGACATACTGACATTATGTATGAAGTTAACATGTGAAAATACAAGTGAAGCAGAGAATGGAGAGAGGGAGAAAGAGAGAGCGCTTTACAGTCAATTTAGTCAAAATCAATGTAGTCCATAAGAAGAAAAACCATACATTAAAAATTCCTGAAAAATAGTTCTAACAAGCCAGGTGAACCAGATCAATTATCCTCAAACAATTCTAAACCCTTTGTACTTATCTGTTTAAAAATCTAATTCTTTTATACTTGACCACTGAGCTACAGTTTTAAGATACCCTGACACTACGTATCATTATTAACACCTTGTGACCAAAATAGCAATTTTCTCACCTTACTGACAGGTGGTCTTGCATAACCTTTACACCCATATGCTTTGTACTATTCTATTAATGAGCGATGAGGGGCGGTTTCCCGGACAGAGATTATCTTAAAACAGGACTAGGCCTTATTTAAATATGGATATTTCATATAAACAACTGTATTATTAGTCTAAAAGTACCACTGCCAAACAATTCCTGCAAAAGTGCAGGAGACAGCAGGCAAATTACACACATTTATCTTTGATCATCTTCCTTGCTTTAAACAAACACATTTTCGCAAATTATCTTTTTAAATTTGTTGACTGTGGGCTTGTGTCGCCTCATAAAATCAGAATTTGAAACCTGCAATAACGGAAGTTCAAATCCAAGTTCCATGATCTCTCAGAACTAGACAATTACAATGCACATCATTTTGGAACGTCAATGAACTGAGATCAAATATTATCACATAACAACACAAACCACCCCTGCTTATAAAAGAGAAACCATCAAAGAAACATCGAATGCATTACAATGATAAATGCATTGGATTTAATGTAAACTAATGGTCCCGTCTCTACTGGTCATTTGGATTGAGTTCTATTAGTGGCATGGAAACCAATGGAAACCAATAACATCATCAAATCCTTCTTTCAGCTTTTCTGTAGCTCAGTGTTAAGAGCATGGCGTTAATGCCTAGGTCATGGGTTTGACCCCTGGGGATTGCCTGCTTAGAAACAAATGTATAGGATAATGCAATGTAAGTCGCTTTGGATAAAAGCGTCTGCCAAATTCATGAAAGTGTAAACAACTGATGGTCCTACATATTGACATTTGTGACAGAATTAGATGTATTTTTTCAGCAGCAAGGCAACCAGATTAAAAATAATCTAACATGTCACCAAACATTTAACACATTGTTGTAAGAATAAGAAGTAAAGCCAAAGTCCGTTTATGGAAGTCGTGCCAATTGGCGGTCATGTTTGCAATGACCCAGGGCAGTTTTTTATTGAACAATGTTGGCCTCCCTAACTTTCTCAAACTTTTTTAAAAACATTTTCTCTGGTAATCAATTACTCCGTGAATGAATCGGCAACAATAATTTTAGACAATTTTGTCCGAATGCCGCATTTTTGTGAGATTTATATGCGCGATGACGTCTAACGTTCACGCCAAAGGAAGTAGTCTCATTTAGCAACTTGTTAGCAACCGCCGTTTTAAAGACACAATAAAAATAACAAGCGGGTTATAACTGGTGTGTTTTATGTCATAAAGTAAAACGTGAAAATATTTAGGGGGTTTGTAAGCTATAGACCTCATTTCAGGTAATTTACCAAAAAACATTAAAAAAAACAATCGCCAAACTTATTTTGGCTAACTTTCAAAGGCTATGGGGAAAATTCATTGTCTAGCGCTATACTCTACCAAATCGCTAAAAACGTAGCAGGTGACGCCACTACGCAGGAGACGTACACACGCCTTCCTCACCTTCCAGTTAAATCCAAATTCTAGTCCGTCTGCAGCACTTATAAAAATGAAAAATAGGCCTATCTTGTTGTTCATCTAAATCTCAATACTGAAACAGCAACATTGCTGTACAGTTTATAATATAAACGACGGTCATTCTCTAGTTTGCTTCACGATTGAGTTGACCAATGAAATAGTCAAATATTTTGGGATAATTTATATGTGTAGTTTACACACAGGTAAAGTTTGATAAACCGTGTTTAATAATAAAGTCTATCGCGTCAATCAATTCCTTGTAATCTTTTGCATCGTGGATCAGGCACAATTGGATTTCGTCCGTTTTTGTCATGATTGTGTGCTGGACATTTCCAGAGCTGTTGTTGTCTCAGTAATCGCACAGATGAAGTCATATATCATTGTGTGATGGGCGATGGTGCGCTTCATCGATTCGGAGGGAGGCTTTACATGCGTTTCTACCGAGGAATCTGCCCGATTTCCGTTCAACGGCCGCGCCGCTGCAGGGCCTCGCGAGCGCGGACGTTCACGGATCATCAGCTGCGCTTCACGCACCAGCACTAAACTTGACTCCGTCGACCTTGTGAACGGCGCTAAAACACCTGGAGGGATTCTCTACGTTTAATTACACATTCCCTCATCCTTCACGTGCCTCATCTGTCATCGCCAACCTCTGCACAATGCTAAAAAGACAATCCATGGGATTACCCGTTGAAGTTAAATTGCGGCACAGTAAACTGCAGTGGTTTTGTTAATAGAAATCGTTGTGGACAGATTTGAATACGGTGGCCGCTAGGTGTCACTGCGTTGCAACGGAAGAAAACACATGCAAATACAAAAAAACACAAGCAAATTCAGAAAGCATCTTCATTAGTTAGGTGACACATGCCCTGCAAATACTCGCAACACAAACAAACACAGAATAACAAACAACCCAAAAACTGATGCATCTGATTGGGACGCGCTTCATTTTGACTGTTCAAATTCGTTAGTGGAGTTGTCAGCCATATTGACTATGTCGATTAGAATAAGTTGACAAGTTTTTAATCATCTTTTTATACCTTTACATTTTTTATAGTGACGCTTGTTTATGTAAGTCGAGCAGCTACTACGTCTCATAGTGTTTGTTAAACTGTTCAATTCGACAGGCTAATAATATCCTACGGACATACGTTAAGAAAGTTAAAATAAAGTTATAAAGCAAATACCTTCATAGTGGCTGAAAACTCCACTAACCAATTTTGAACAGTCGAAATGAGGCACGTCTCAATCAGGTGCATCAGTTTTTGCGGTCCCCCGGAAACACTTCCGTTGTCGTCTGTGCAGCTTGCAGCGCGTTTCTGTGTTTGTTTGTGTTGCGAGTATTTGAAACGCGTTTCTGTGTTTGTTTGTGTTTTGACTATTTGCAGGGCATGTGTCGCCAAACTAATGAAGCTGCTTTCTGAATTTGCTTTTTTTGTGTTTGCATGTGTTTTGTTCTGTTGCAGCGCAGTGACACCTAGCGGCCACCGTATTTGAAGGACACCTAATTTAATGTTTTATTTCATCAGTAAATAGGAGTGCGCATTACCTTTTCTGAACACAAACGTTAAGAAACTTTCATACCAAATCACATTGGGTAATACGTCAGTCATTTTGTGAAATTTGTTTAGAAATGTCTAAGGCCCTATTGAAACTATAAGTCGAATCTTTCCTACATTCAATAGATTGTTTCATCTTATCAACAAACTTCCGGTACATATTCCCAAACATAGAGTGCATGTAGATTCTGATAACAATCAAAAGAGAACGAGAAGAACCGTTAGCCTACTTGGCGTAACTTGTCTCGCCAATATTTTGAAGTTAGACTGCGACACTAAGATTAACCGCAACATGTCAATGCACCTTACAGTTTGTTTAAATGCATCAAAACTACGTACGGACCCATTCAACAAATTGTTTATTTAATAAAAATGAATATGCAACAAAATACAACATATCGTTTATTTCAAACAAACATTATACAGTAAAATAATGATACCGCTTTATATTAACATAAATAAATAAATATATATAGCATTATATATAGCATTATTAGACACTATCCAAACACAAACCGGATGTTAACTGGGGGTCAGGCGCAGGAGCGACCGATGAAACTGTCTATACCTTATTGAACTGATCAATTGACTTATAATAATTTTTCTATCAACAAATCAATCATTTTACACAGCCCTGTAAAAACACTTTAACTACTTTTATTGAATTTTTCAGGCATTTATTTAAATATTTCCTTAATTTTTTATCAACATCTTATGTTAAACCTAAGTATATTGTAGGTCAATGAAATAACAGAAATAGAAGTCCAACATGGTGATACAAATTGGTCCATAAAAAAACTTGTTTTTAAAGGTTTTGAGTGCCTGAAATTTAATAAGGAATATTATAGCCATAATATAGCCATAAATAAATAATTTGACTGTAAGATACAACTTCATTTACCTGTTACACAGCTTGCATAAACCAGGATGTCTTCAGCAGATGTCTGGTGAAAAGGATCATTTGTGTATGCAAAGTGGCAGAACTTTTGTCTCATTGGAAAAGCATAACGGCAGACAGAGACTCAACTCTTCTTGCTTTGCTGATATCTCACAATGCAGAATCCTGACTGTTCAGAGCAATTATAATACTGTCATTGTTGAAGTGGAGTGTCAATTCTAAATGACTCAAGAGAATGCAATTACTGCCAAACCTGAGAGGAATATAAAACCATGCAGGCTACATTTCATTATGTTCACATACACCTTGAATAAATCACTGCAAATAAATCTCAGATTTTTGATTTCTTAAAGGATTGTCGAGGCCTGCAATAAGATCATCTGAAATTGTATTATTTTTCATTTCAAGGGTTTAAGCCTTTCGTGGGTTTCAGGTAAACTGCAGTGAAGAAGAAAAGAAGAAAAAATACAGCACAGGTGGATGTTTTCACTGCATCGTTGCAACCCATTATCGGAGGTGATATCCAATTTTGGATCATTTGCTTGCTGTATATGCAAACGAGAACAGAAATGGACTGCATGCAGGAGAACGGAAATCATTTTTGATCTGGACTCTGCCCAGCCACACATAATGTGCTATGGTCCATTTTCAGAAGTAGCCAGCCTGAAGGAAGAAACCAATCCAACATGCAATTTGGTGCCATTGATGCATGGGTGCAGAACAGCACTTCTTCCTGAAGTCTGTCGTTCACTCATAGGATTGCTGGGGAAACAAGAGGCAGTAATGAGGAAGGATGAGGTCTGCAGCACTAGCGGCTGGCTAGCAGTCAGACCTCTTGCTCATTCTCTCTGTGCCATGCCCAAACACATCTTGCTTAACTTTTCAATCAATCTCTCTCGCTTTTTTTTGGATACTCAAGCAATTTGGCCTCCCGGGAGACAGTGGGTCACATTAAGGACATTTTTAGCTAATCTGCCACTTGGTTAGGCCACTTTCCTCCCAAAGAAGTGTTTTTCGTTTTCACCTGGTCTTGACAGCACCAATTTGTTAGTTGGAGTCACTCACTGCATTCTTAACAATACATCCGAACACCATCCTAACCCTCAGGCTAGCTCTACACACTTACAGTACTGTATTCCTATGGGGGCACTGAATGATAAACAAAACCCTACAGATACAACAGGTTTCTGTTTTCAGTGCTAAGTGGCGTATAATCAGCTGATTGCATAGTCACGTTTTTTGTTTGTTGTTTCCAACAGAGTGAATGTGTACGGTTGATAACTCTGCCCGGTGCCATAAAGCTCAAATAGACCGGCGGCTTTTCATAAAAGCCCTGTAGTGCTTTCAAGACTCTTTCCAATGCTCAGTGACTGCATCTTTTCATTGTCATCCTCCATTGTGTCGGCTTTATAGCTGCAGCTGCCACCTGTCCCAATAATGTTTAGCATGTTCTCAACACCACACCCAATGGCTTGGCAAAATGGAAGCTGTGTGGTTTGCTGACAGTCAGATGTGAATATGAAAGGACTGTTACAACAGTTTGTTTGTTTTATGGATTTTCATGAATTTTAAATTCTTAAATTTGACTACAAAGAGAATAGCATATCTTCAACCTTTTACTCATTTCGGACAAAAAATTGTATTGAATTCCTTTCTGCACTGTACGTTTATACCCATTAGCTGCTGAGACAAATCAGACATGTACAGAAAAGGCCGGGACATTCTTATTAATGAGTAATTGGTTCTGAAATTAGTTTTATATTGAACACAACACCTTCCTGATCAATAGCACTGGTCGGTGTGATTAAAATCACTTATCTCAGAGAAGTCTCTGCAGTAAAATGCAGAGGTAAAGCCCTTCTATTCTCTGCACTGCCCCAGGTCGATAAAGTGGTAAGCCTAATACCAATGGGCTCCATATTGATGTCAAGAGGAGGGGAGGAAAGAGGAACACACTGCATATCTTACTATCATTTACTGATATTATGGCATCTGGCTAGTGGGGCGGAATTCTATCTCCTGTATTTCGAGGCTCTGCTAAGCCAATTTCACAACGTAATGTATTCTTCAATGAGTGCTGGGGAGACATTCTCCTTGAATGTCGAGGGTTCAAGTGTGTCCATGACATCCTGATGTGCTGTTTGTTTTCTATTCAAATTATGTATTGAAATTCAAATCTTTCATTCAGAACACCATATTTCACAAAAATAATTTCTAATAAACTTTGCATGCACAAGAGCCATTTTAAGTCATTCTTTTAAATAAAAGGATATGTTCACAGAAACTATAACCTTTATGCTGTCCCAGAGGTATGCAAGTTTTTTAGTTGAACACAAATCATTTGAAATTAAAATGTAATATAAAATAATGTCAATAAAAATTGTGCTTCAAAAATCACAAACATATATCATTAAGTAATCCAAATCTCTCCAGTGGGTTAATTAATGTTTTCTGATGCAGAACCAAATCTATGTTTATATTTATATTGAGCTTACTGAGCTAAATAAAAAATTTAAATTTAAAAATGGTGGCATGGCAGTAAAGTAACTCCAGATCTGATTTGTTCTCATATCTCTCATGACATGACACACGTATGATAATTGGGATTTAAAGTTATTGACTTTCTACCATAATTGATTTTATCTCTTGGATCTGTTTATTTACATTTCAAATGTGAATACTGGAGAAGGTGAGTAAAAAATACAGAATAGTATCATGTGTACTGAAAATGAAACAATATATACTTACACTTTGTAGGCCCATGTACAGCCAAAGAAAAATTATGAGACCATTCCAAAGTTTTATTTAAGCAGCATTTTATGATGTATTGTGGCCATTCTAGTCCAGTGTTTGTTAAGTTTCAATAAAACTCAAACCTCAGGATTGACTAACCAACAGAAATCAGAAAGACTGACAGCATGACAAGACTGTGATTAAAAACCAAGGTTACCACATAACTACATGAACCTTTACTGAATACATCTACAAATATTATTGTTGCATTGCATAAACGTGAATGTGAACTTGTTTTCTTTGCAGTATTTGATGTCTGAAAAAATGCATAACACATTTTCTGTTATTTAGACATTTTTCTTCAATTTTCATTTACAGAAAAAAGATGCAAATAGAAACAATATTTTTGTTTGAAATTTGATAGAAATATTGTTTTTTGTTCACAGAATGAAACAAAAATGATAATTTTACCTAAACGTATACCTGTAAATAGAAAATATAGAAGAACTGAAAATGGTTTTTAAAATTTTATCTTAATGATGTCCGCCGCTGTATATATGCTTATTATGCAATGTATATTAGACATTATATATAACATAATGTATATTATATATTGTTTATTGTTTGTATTTACAATGCATTGCTTTTTTTAAGTTGTATTTAACTGTATTTTAAGTGTTACAATGCAACAAAGTTATCATTCATTTGTTTTAAATAGCATGATGTATAGATAATAATATATGATGTGGTGTAACAATATATAATGTTTTTACAATGTTTGTGATTATTACTCTACAAAAATAGCGTGTTGTGTATTATCACTCATCTGCAATGAATTAATATTTCACATTTTTGACAATATTCTCAAACTTCTCTAGAAACCTTTGGAGCATTTCAGCTTATCTTTAGACTTTTGTGCAAAAGCAGTGTTCCCACTATAATTATTCTGATTCTTCTAAACACTTATTTGTTTTGCTCTTATTTCTTACTCTACAATTACATCTGTTCGTATATAAATTATTCTGGCATATATGGTGCTTTTAGTAGGACCATCTACAATACAGGATGTCTGGAAACACACTCGGCTGTCACAGATGTCCACTTAGGCACACACTCTCTCTCCTCTAGTTAGCAGACTCTGGTCTTTCACTTCCACTGGGGGCATTTTAGATTGTTTAGATGGCTGTTTGGGTGAAATGGACTGAATTAGGCTGTGAGAAGAATGTCTTATACGTGCCAAAGTTCTTCCAACAGGGACAAATTGATGAAAACAGGCCCAGCTTTAAAGCCGGGGCTTAGCAAAAACTCCAATATTTCAGCTGGCCAGTTATTCAAATGTCAAGACAAGCCTGCATATGGAAATGTAACATAAAGAGATGTGACACACTAACACAACATAAAGCTGTAAACAGATGCAGCGTGATTTGATCAACAGGGCCACTATGTGTTACATAAAAGAATTGGAAAGGATTACAGGATCAGCCATGGAAATGTGTTGGGTGTTTAATTAATTTTGTAAATGTAATTGTACAAAAAAATCAAACTTTTCCACATCAACACTTAAAAATAAAAACCACACACATCAGCGATTTGTTCAGTTTTTATTACTAAGCTTCCACATATTTGGTGTTAACACATATAAAGAGGATCCATCTTTAAAATACATATACTTTTCCTAAAATTATATAATTATATTCCTATTCCAAAGCAAGATTACATGACATTTTTACATGAATTCATTTTAAAAATTAAAAAAATCTCATGAAAATGAAAATAATTAAAATTTTAATATCATTGAGACATTGAAGCATTTGATATGGTGCTCCTTTCACAGCAATGATGATTTGATGCATAAGCACTCAAAAAATCGCAATTTTATCAATTCTTATTTCACGAGTTTGCCTCGCAGATAATAAGTATGGATGAAAAGGGACGGATAGAATTGTTATTTGGTGTGCTGTCCCGTGGAGAGGGCTCCAAACTTGGTAGTTCCTCCGAACTCGGAGCGCCGCCCCTTGTCCAGGGGAGAGTGCCCCGGGCCTGGTATGTGCCTGGACTCAGGTCGTTCCCTCCCGTTATACTGTGGTAAAAACGGGCTGATCGTGTGGAGTGGAGGAGGGATGATGCGAAAATGTAGAGAGAAAAAGTCTTGTGTATTTGTTAAGGGTTTTTCCCAAGCTAAAAGGATGAAAAAAATGTTCCCTCCGTTGCTTACTCCAGCTTTAATCCTCCTAGTAGAGTGGCTTTTTAAACTAACGGTTCTGTGTGTTGACAAAATGTTTATATGCTCTCCTACTAGTAAGTCGCTATGGATAATAGCATCTGCCAAATGAATAAATGTGATGATTGGTGAGATTGGTTATAGGAAACCACCTGAGTTAGTTGTCCAATTTATGAGATTGGTCATGGAAAGCCAGCCGGGTTGATTATCTGATTGGTGAGATTAATCATAGCAAGCCAGCCGTGTGAGTAATCTGCACGTGCTCCTCCCGAACTTTGTTTATAAAACATATTTTAGTTGTTCACAGTTACGATTACACCTGGGAAAATGAATATCCCCATTTCCATTCTAAGCATTCACCAAGAAGAGTTCTTGCCAGGTTCACTCCTCATCAGTCTGTACTTATTGCTGTACCTAATGATGAACTATGACCTTTGGAAAAAATTTATATAAACAAGTGATCTGAAAGTAGTTGTCTTCCATTTTTGAATCAGACAAATTCTGCTATGAATCTTGCTATGAAAACAAACCAACCTGATCTAACAAGAATTCCTAATGTAACTTTTTTACAAGGTGGCTTTTTCATATGAATTCGTACGTTGTGAATCATGCAAAAACGTAAGATTACGAGATAAAAGCAATAATGAAACCCCACCCCTAACCCGAACGTCACTGGTGCGAAAGCAAATCGTACTGAAATGTACGAATGAGATTGTGCGAAATCATATGAATTTGCCAAATTGTAAAACAGTTTCGTTTTGCAGTGAGATTGTGTTGGTACAAACATCCATACATTGTTGTTTTTTCTTTTCCCCTTATAGATTGTGTCCAACTATTGACAGAACTATTACCACCCACAGAAAGCGGGTGATTTAGGTTCTTGTGATCATGTCAGCCGTAATTCTATACATGATCATCAGTTGATAAAGAACAACAGCATGGTAATCAGGTATATCAAGACATGTCTAGTCGTCAGCGTTGTTAAACACACCTGTTAAAGAGCCTGTTCAGGTGGTGGTGAAGTTATTGCGTAGAGCCCAGTAGTGGTTTCTGGTTGTTTGTCGTACCTACAGTAATACTCAGAAACGACCTTTAAAATTGTGGCAAATTGGATTCAGCAAATAAGTTTTGGGCATTACATGATTTGCATAATTCCTTTAGTGAAAAGCATGCTAAAAAAATGACACTGCATGAATTTATTCCTGGTAAACTTCTCCCTTTGATTTGATTTTGCATGCAGCCAGTGTGCTTTCTTTGACTGACTGAAAAAGTCTACATTTTTACTTCGACCTGTATGAATACAACACAGGAACAGTCCAATCATTACTGTACCACGGGACTGTAAGTGCATTTCCAAATGCATTAATAATATGAATAAATTACACTCATTACAAAATGATGAAATCTCAGTTGGTTCCTAAATTCTAATTAAGCACTTAATTCAAGATAGCATGTCCAACATTTCTTTAATAGCTTATGGGTTTTTTGTTTATTAATTTCTTTAAAAATTGGTTTAACATTGAGCGTAATGAACCTGCCACTTAAAGCTTTGCTATCGAATTGCCAATACTAATTTGTAAAATGACGCAGTGTGCTGTGTGACTTACGTTGCATTGGAAACTGCTGACTCTGTGTTCCATTCCTCAGAGGCCTATTGAGCAGAAAATTTTAATTAATTAATCACGGAGCGCAGCGCATGCTCTTCCAGATCAACCCCTAGGTAACGGACTCCACCTGGGAAGTCCATAGGGACACGAGTTCAAAAGCTGCCAATGTGAGGCACTGGCAAAGGTCCACACAGTCTGTGTAAACACAGTCATAACACTTTCAGATTAATAGACTCTTTGATGAACAAGTTGTACGGGCCTACACGTCCCTCCCGAACATCAGTAACCTGCTACGGGATGCTGAAGCTATAGTTTAAAAACAACTGTAAGACACTTATTTTATGAAGCTTTCCAATAATTCAGCAGTGCCACATATGCAGAATGTGAATTTGTAATCCAAATTACCAAGAGGTGCATGAATCTCTCTAGACCTAATGTATACAGCGATCTACACGCCTCAGGAGCTCATCAGCATGCGGCTTGCCGACACCGAGTAAATACTCATAAATCTAATGCTACCTATAAGAAATTAACATCTGTAGCGTTTTGATGTACTGTGCAGATCCACATTCATAAATCTTCAACAGAAGTGCGTGTTCTATAGTGAGAACAAGAACATTATTTTGCAAATTGCGCAAATTAACGTCTGTCTGTATTAAATCCTGAGACGATGCCAAGGCTGCTTTTGAAGGGGATTCAGGCTTTTGCCAAGTAAAGAAAGAAGGAGAAGTAAGCGAATTAAAAAAAGTTCAGGTTTTGCAAGTATTTATTTAAAGACAGAATTAAAACCTTTTGATGTATAAATAAAAAATGTGGTAAAACACTTTCGGAAACAAGCCTGCTTATTAAAGTAGGCGTGCGCCGTTTCACTCTACTTTACATTCATCCTGCTTCATCTGACTCGATCACGGCTGTAAATAACAGAGATGATACTCATAATATGAAACTCCTCTCACGCCATCCATCAGATAAACCGTTACCCAGGTCCACAAAAGACAATCCGGTGTGCAGTTTACATCTCATTCCTAATTGCATACCTGTCATTACAATTTGAATCGGTGGCATTACATTTATTGGACTTCCATCGCCGTTTGAAATAAAAGATAGCAGAATGCAATCACAATAGACTGATCACACATTATGAGAGATTCAGATGTGCTTCATGGTAATAACTCTCCAGCTGCTGAAGCTGTCGTATTTTAATTTTCCTCCAGAGATGTAAACAAGACCAACTGATGGAAAGATAAGCAGCGCATCTCTCAGCCTCCATGAGACTGAGACTGGAAACAGAAGAGAGAAAGATAAGTTCTGTCGAGCCTCCAGAGGGAATTGGCTATTTTGATTGGCACAATAAGGCGGGCAGAAGCACAGGTGGTGCCCAAACGGAGATGCGGGGATTCCCAGAAGACCAGATAAAAGCCCTGACAGAGACCCTGGCACTTCCTGCCTGTCTGATCTGCATTTGATTAAACTTTAAACATGGACACGACAGCACGCCTGCTCCAAATGAACAGCAAGAACTTCTCTAATATCAGTCTGGCTCTGGCTAAGAATCAGTGAACTTGTGAGTTTTACATATAATATATATGTCATGCAGAATTTAAACATACCAGAAATTCATTTTTTACTATCATTGTCTGCATTCTGTATGCAACTCAATTAGCAATGAAACCCATGTGATGTACTAAAGGACAGAAAAGGACAACTAACAAACATCCAGAATACCCTTCATACATTCTCTCCGGTCTGCATTAAGACAGATCAGAATTTACATTTGCAATAAAATATCTCCAAGTGAGGTTTAATGTGCTTGGTAGTCTGGCAAGGACGGCAGAATTAGCCTCATTCACATTCATTAACCTAATTCACATTCTGCAAAGCAACAGAGCTGTAGAGGCGTGTGTCGCCATGCCTGGGAGATGATGAATTGCTAATCAGCTGAGAGCTGTCAAGAAAGCCCCGGGATTGTACGATTTAAACACTTGTTTGCTCCTGCATTAACCATTTGTAATCAAATCACTATTTATTGTTGGCTCGGTCGGTCGTATGTAGTTTACGAGTCGGTGTTGTCACGTCTGCAAGCTGTCAAGGGAAAAGGGAATGTTTCTTATTTCCTACTGCGAGACGCATCGGAATGGAGGAAACGTCCGTGCTCGAAACTCATTTGTTTTAATCAGTAAATCGGTTTAAACCTTTAGGCATTATTGAGTGTAAACAAGCACAGCAGCAGCGATAATAATTATGATAATAACGGATTTTTATTCAACATAATGCAACTTAATCAAATCAAATTAAAACACTAAAAGCTCCATTACGACCCTAAAAAATGACACCACTCATTACACGGTTATATTTCCTCTCCAATATGTTTCAGAATGCGATGAGAACCAAGAGTTTAGGAAGTTCGAGAACTTACTCTTTCAATCTCACGCCTATCCCCCCAAGCCAAAAAATGCCACCCAGCTATCCCGTGAGGGGTGGCGGACTGAAGCTAAATCAATAGTCTGGTAACGGAACCCCAGAAAGTCCAGACTGTATCCTAATTAGTGGTCAGCATACAGTGAGAATTTCTCTGCCTAATTGTGCATTGACGTCTATTACTAGTGGTAACAAAGTGCACGGGAGGCGAGCTTCAGGGTAGCCTCCCAACCTGTTGTTAATGGTCTGTGATTTAAAAGTTAATGAGAGCTGAGTTAAAAGCAGCATTAGCCGAAGGCAACATAAAAAAGAGCTATGTGGATTAACTTTTCATTACCTCCCTCCCTACGTACACCCGGGATTACAGATCTTGAGGTAAAACATAGCGTTGGAACATGGAAGCGTACATCGAAACCCCCCGAGGAACATGGAGATGTTTGCAAAAACGTCGAAAGTGCTGTTGGCACTTTCATACCTTCACCAACAAACCCGAATGAAAACGACACCATAGTTATGTGCATTAGACTGTGATGAGGTTGTGGTAGAAGGGGAGCCAAGAGGCTTACTCAAAGATCTGCGTTGATAGTCAAGTGTGCTGTGTGTCTTCACTATACCTTTTAATCAAGATAGCGAAAAAAGGCATACAATTAAATAGTGAGAAATCATAAATAAAGTAATATTATAATTTTAAAGTCTTAAAGATTAAAGTCTATATAATTTATTATGTCAAAATTCTGTGTTGTCAAAGTTGACAAGCTCTTTTTAATACTTTTTATTGGTTAGATATTTCCAAAACCCAGTGGCAAACAAAGGGTGACTAACAATAATGATTAATGGCAAAAATAAAAATAACAAAAATACAGAAACGCAAGGTTTCAAAAGCACAGCAGTGATATATTTTTCAGTGTTTTTATCAATGAAGCGAACTGGTGCAGTACACATCCGTGCCTAAACGTCCTTCGTCTCTGTAACAAGTCCAACGTTGAAACATGAGGTCGACTGAAGTTGTTACTGCAGTAACTGTTCTCATTCCAACCCTAAGCAATTGGATTTACTAACTCCGACCTCAGCTTCAGGCAACCAATAAGAGAGACAATTTCCCCTGAATATAAAGGTTCATGGAATGAACATGGTAGACAATAAAAACAGACAGCAGATACATCTTTCATGTGACTGGTTAATAGGTAGACGATTAGGAGTAATAATTAGAAGTCAGCTGTGAGAAAAGCTTAATGATTTTACCATCACCTTTAACACCTGAGTTTAAATTGCAAAATGGACTGAGCTTGAACCGACTTCAATGACAAACACTCTCCCACGAGTTTCAGATTTCTGCCTTACACAGACCACAGCCTGAAGCTCAATGAGCTCTGCTGCTTTAATCAAACTTCAGATAATAAATAGCAAATCTGTCTGTGATGAAAGGTGACAACAGAAGACAAGAAATAGAGTCGTCACCAGATTATATAGACCTAATAAAAATCTCATGTTTAATGAAAAACGGCTCCTACGCTCGCTGAATATCATTTATGGATATTTTTTTTGTTAATGCAGGATTTTGGAGGATATTCACAACCAAGAACTCTAAATCAAAAAATAGTCCATTGAGTAAATTAACTGGATATATTCTGTATTCAGATTCTATCATTTGCATAAGAAGCCAATATCTGCTGCAGCATGTAAAAGGAGAGATTATAATGAAATTTCAGCTTCTTTCTGCATCTATCATGTTGACAGGTTTCCTTTAACTTTTCATTTGAGATAATACCAAGCCTTTGGTCATTTACAAGTTTTGGGTGTTAAAGATCGAGTTGTCTTTCTGAATGTGATTTTATGCAGAAAATATTGCCTTGCAGGCTTTTGGTATGAGTGTAAAGTTTGGTACTCATTTGACCTGTACTTTTTATAAGTGAAGATGCTGTATAACAGAATAGAACCAAGAGATGTGATTAAAGCGGCATTGAACAATATGTTTAGATGAAGCCTTAAGCATTTCATTGCAATCTTCAGGTACCGCACACACTACACACTATAAAAGTATATGGTTAAATCTTGGATTAAATAGTGTTAAACATTTTTGACCAACTCTGTATTTTGCATGACTATGATGTCAATTTCATGACAAGCAAGGAGGGGAAATGTGTAATTAGAAAAGACACATTATTTGTTTATTGATAATGGTAATCAAAAATTTGTTTAATAGAGTGAAACATCGTTATTATGCTGAAGAAGGTAGGAATTGCAATGTTTGAAGAGGGATAATGAGACCAGTGACTCTATACATATGTAGAGGATAGAATAGATAATAAGAGAGATGGAGAAATGGCATCTAAAGCAAAGCAAAAGGTCTAAATCTTATTTGAATGAATGAGGTCACGTCATATATAGGGCCAACTCTAAATCTACAGGTGAGGAATATCCCCCATTTGATAATTAAACAACTTTTACATTTAACATCAATTACGCTCATCAAACATCAATGCAGACTGATAACGTCTTGCCATTACAGGGACCACATGAATGTGACTACAGACCAGTGAGGATTCCATACTGTTCAACCAAAGATAAATAATAATATGCTTTTCATTTGGATGTTTTCACCTCTGGAACACAAAAGAAGATATATTGAGAAATGTCCTTGTGTTTTTGTGTCCATACAAAGGAACTCAATGGGCCCAAAGTTGTTTGTTTACCAACATTCTTTAAAACATTGTCTTTTGGGTTCTGCAGAGGAAAGAAAGTCAAACAGGTTTGAAATTAGATGAGGGTGAGTAATTTTTGGGTGAAATATCCCTTAATAACCTCATTTGACAAATGCTTGAAATAATTGACTAGAATGACCCAAACGAATTTGCTCTCCAGCAACATTTACCTTGAGATGGCCATTATGAAACTACAACTGTTAAAAGTTCACATACAGGTATGTGAAATATTCCTCTAGATAATGCATCAAAACAAAATATGAGAAAGAAAATCAATGTTTGTGATGTGGGGAATTCCATAAAATTGTCAAGCTTACCACAATTTATTTTTATTTTTACCAGCAGTTTTTACTATGGTAACAGCATAGATTTTAACATTTGGTGGATCAAATACCCACATGAGATCTCCCTTCAAATTTGTAAAGCATTTGTTTTATTTCCTAGTCCAAGATATTTCAAAGACAGGTAAGTGCCATTTTCAGGATTGTCACATCCATAACGCAACATATTCCTCATAAATGGACACATGAAAATTAATATAAAGTAACATCCCTTCTCCATTCATTGGGTATTATTGCTTCAGGATTGTGCATTTTGTTTTACAGATATCCTACAAAGATTGTCGTCTCCCAAAAACCGTGTCCTTTTTTTGTCACATCCATAACGCATGTTTATTCCCCTATTTTATATAATTTTTCTCATTGACTGGCATTTATTGATGTTTAATCAACAAGGGATCAGTAAAATTTAATCAAATGGTTCAATTTAATCGTACAAATTCATTCTCTGAGCATATTTATGTCCCGTCCATAATGCTGGAGTTGCACCTGTGCAGTTTCACTAAGCAACAAAAACTGGCACATGTCAACGGTATAGGCTATGATGCTACGAATAAAATGGCTCCTCCTTATTCACCATCCAATTTGGCAAATAGTAACTTCTAGACCCAGGGTATACATAAGAAAACAACCCACCATACACCTTCTACAATCATGGAGATGCCTTATCTGTATGAAGCGAATCATTTGGATAACAGCCAGTGAACCCGTCTCTAACTAGCAGTCGCATGGTGAACACCTGTCAGGCCATTTTACGGCATTGAAATGCTCAGCTCTACAGGGGAACATGAAGGTACTTCTTATGCATGTTGTTAATATTGGTCCGTGACAGGTTCTCCCAAACAATAGCTCATCTTTACAGCAAACGTCCCTTGTGACGCAATTTCTACAGCTGATTTCCCCTGTCGGCCAATTAGGTGGGGCACAAAAGACTATAGTAATAGTCTCGGTCTCCTCTTCCACCAAAAACAAGACAAAAATCACAGCAGACCAAACTGCCAAGGTGAACACCTACAGTGTGATTTATACACCTCATAAAGAAGTGCCTTAGACAATTTGAACTCGTCCTTTCATAGACAAGGTTTATCCTGCCATAGCTCCGACACGGTGCTGACAGGCACCAATTGCAATTTAAAAAGGAAAACGAGATTGATCCATACCGGATGACTTTCTGCAATTAAAAAAGTCAGATGAATTTTTGCAAACAATGAGGGGACTTTATCGTTAATATTCTAAACAGGCGATGCCAATTATCAATCTTTATGGATGTGGTTACGAGGCAGTAATTCATCATGTGTTGTAAACCCCGGGGTAATTAAACAAGCGCAATGCTTATGAAGGCTATCATCAGTTTCTTCGCCATGGCGGTCAATCATCCTATTAGGGGTTCCAGGAACTTTACATACTGTCAGGGCAGTAGCAATGTACAGCCCCGAGCTACAGAAAAAGACCTAATTAAAAGGTAACCCAGCGGAATTCTTCAAACCAGCGCCAATTTTAGCTTCTCACAATTCCTGAGTTCTTCCTTATCACTGTATCAGATAATTCCCATTAGTCTCTCTCTCTCTCTAGGAGATCTTTACAATTTGATAGTGAGATTGATAGCTATTAAGCCACCTTTAGTATCAAGAGTGAAGAACTTCTCAGGCTGTATTTCAATGATGGAGCTGAATTCTCACATAGTAGTGACAATGCCAAAACTTTCAATTTGATGCTTAGTTCAGAATGCACCAATTTTACAGTAGGAGCTGTAAGGCATTGAATCTTCAGTTAAAAAATACGCGGCACAATATCCTTAATGGAATGTCGGTAACCGTGTTCCACCCCTTGGGATACGATGCTGGGCTTTTCCACAGCATGCGCTCGATATAATTACACAGGCATTCTGTGTTTCGCTCTTTTCATTATAGTAATGTAACATGCAATTCTCTCTGTATTAATTGACCTCATTACTGTCAGATGTAGTTGTAATACTAGACTCCCGTGGAGGTGCGCAAAACAGTGAGCAAATTCCAAATTAATACAAAAGTTTGTACAAAAGACCTTGAGAAACGGCATATAATGATTTCCAAAGTTTCCAAACAGACGCTAAGGTTTGCGCTACGGCAGCCGCCCCTGGTTAAATACGCATGTATACTTCCGTTAATTTATTTAGAAAGCCGCCACTTTAGAAAGCCCTCGGCTAGCTGAGAGAATGTGCAGTAAATAGATTGCTTGTTGGGGGAGTGTGTGCGCTGAACTGAACGCGAGCGAAGAGTTTTCCCCTTCTGACCCGTGGCGACCTGTCAGCTTCCCCTTCTCCTCCACCCCTCTTCTATCCAGACAGGCAGGTGCGCTTCCCGCTGTTGCTCTCAGCTACTCCATCAACTCTCACCAAGACAGACAGTCTTTGCTAGAGCTGGCTTCTTCACGCTCATTTGCTGTTTAATCAATGTTCTCTTGGCCTGACCTGTCACCGCAGGAAGGTCTCTGTCAATGGATATGGATTACATCTTGTATATGCTATCGAGTAAAGTCCGGGCGAAAAAAATGAATCGTGTCTGTAGCCTTTCGGTCTATTTAAAAGACACTACCAGCTTATTTCAAACCAAAAACTAGCTCCTCATGACCGCACTGTGACTTGTATTAAATGAAAAAGTGCCAAGTTATATTCAAATTTTAGAGCGAGCTACGGAATGAGAGGGGGAAGATGGTAAATAAAGACTGTAAATAAAACAAATACAATTTGAAGGCAGAGGAGAAGAGAGTTTCCTATATTTAGGAGGAATGACAGGGGTTGTTTCTTCTCTGTTAGTTTATGGACAACAGCCTCTCTCTGGGGTGTTGAGATGGCTTTCAACACAGCCAAAGATGAATAATTGGTTATTTGGAGTAATTCTATGAACGCAGCTCAGTGGTTGCTGCTCAAACTCTTGTAAACAATCCACTTTTGCCGTTCAGTCAGCTGTCCGTAATCTCGGAGGTGTGGATGACATGGAACAAAGAATAAATATCTCAACAGAAAGATACTGATCTCCTTTCATCTACAGGGATCTTGAAATGAATTCTATTAATGTCAGGGCGGGGGCTACTGAAAAATACAGCTTGATGTACACATGTACAACTTTATATTTAATAAAAAACACATGATTTATGTTTATGAAACATGTTTATACAACTTATTTAAACATGCAAGAATTATTAATGGATCTGGATTAGTGGATCGTATACAGTCTACGTATGTATATGTACAGTATATATATATAAACACTTATCAGGTCAACTCACATTTGAATTCTTTACATTTTCCTTTCTTCATTAAATAGTATCTTCTTTATACTATATGGCATTTTTTGACCGCATTCTTCAATAACATTTTTTTTTTTAAACAACAGCAAATCTACCTATAACTTTTTGTATGAATTGTGTTTCGTACCAAAATTAAAAGGTTTTACCAGAAGCTTATAAATATAATATATTCTATACAGAAGCATTCTATCATGATTATCTGAGCCTCTTCTACTTTACATAGCTGCATACATAGATCAACAAACTAAATCCCAGCTCAGAGAGTTCTTGAAACATGCTACTGTTTTTACTCTCTATTTGAATGATGGCAAATTTTCTTTTGGTTGTAAAGTGAGTGGCAAGTCTTGCGCAGAATCAGCCTTTTCAAAGAGCTGACAATATAAGAGAGTCTTTTGAAGCCCTCCCATGGCACTGAACATAATGGCAGAGGCAACTGAGGACTGGAAGTGTATGAAATAATAACTACATGACTCTGTTAAAGCAAGCAGAGCGTAGAGCTGTTCCGTAAAGAGCAGAGAACAGGCTAAACCAGTTATCACATTGAAATCAGATATTGTACCTTCAACATAGAGCTCACTCAAGCAGAGCTCATTAATGAAATTAGCATTAGACTGTTGAGATGATAGATGAACAGCACCTATAATATCAGACAAAGTCAAAGTGACAGAGTGAAAATGTGCTCAAAGAACATCTAGAAATAGTTATATTGCAATAGGTGTAGCCATACCCACACTATTCTTTTATTCACGCAGAATTTCAAGTGATAGTTCACCCAAACATAAAAATTTGGTCATTATTTACTCAACCTTTGGTCATTGCAAACCTTTTTTCTGCAGAAAACTAGAAGATCTTTTGAAAAATGTCGTTAACTGGACCACAATCACTTTGGTTTGGTTTTGTGTCCATACAATCTTCTTTTGTGTTTTACGGAAGCAAGAAAGTCAAATAGGTTCGAAATGACAAGAGAGTGAGTAAATGATGACAGAATTTTCATTTTTTATCATTTTAACACTTCATCTTACAGTGGATGTTAGCATGAACAAAGTGTGCCACACCAATAACTTTATGAGATGTAAACAATGGTCAAGAAGGACTTTCAGTTACAGTAAAAAACAATGTTTTACTTGTACAATAAAATCTTAAATATATTCATTTTTATTTGGTTACATTTGCAGTGTTGGCTCTTCTAGAACTTCCCGTTTCAGTGTTTAAAACTACACAAACATTTGCACAAACAATTAACCAATAGAACATTTATAACTTCATGTTTTTTAACTAACATCCTTACGCTTTTTTATATATGTTGGGTAAAAGTTAAATAAAAACTGCAACCGTAAGTGCTTCTGAATCAGTGTTTACAACATTTGAAGTTTGAATGTGAGGGCATCATGGGAGAGTTTTTTTATTTAACTGTTCCATTCCAAAGCAGTTGAAACTCTCATCTCTTTTGTCAAAAACGTGGTCACATGTTTATTTAGGTAAACGTTTTTTTCAACAAAGCCAAGGTCTGAGGTTGACGTTGGGAGCCATAAGGCTTTCAAATTGCTTTGTAAAATAATACGAGGCTAAAGGTTCTCAAAATGCCTGTAATTATCAGACTTTAGCCTCCCTCTTCCCACAATGCAATTGTGCATTCCTGAACGACTAAAGAGAGAGCGGGTGAAGAGGGAGAGAGAGGACACTTTGACCTCCTTGATGAAAATTAGTGGGTGAATCAAGGAAGCAATTCTAAATCATTAGTATACAATGAATGCCCTCTTTGTCATACTTCTTCCTTCAATGTTGTGCTAACAAGGGCGTGTAGCTAAGCAAAGAGGAAAAGGCTTTTAAAAATAATCCTGGAGAGGAGGAAAATTGGATGCGTGTATAATGCGAATGAAGTCATACATATTTGGAGTGGATCTTGAGGAGTCCATTTACAATCAGTGCAAGCGCATGATATCATGTATGGGAGCTGTCTGAACACACAAAAAGAGCTGAAGTCTTTTATAATCCTGTGCAACAAGTACAGCAGCCCTGTTATTTAGAAAACCGGCAATCATAGAGAGATTTTCTCTTGGCCTCATGCATCAGGAAAGGTACATACTGTCCAACATAATGTGGCTATTCTATATACCGCTTTCTGTTTCTCAAAACTCTGTTTGTCATTTTTCCTTTCTCAAGCTTGTTATATTAGTTGACACAGGAGAAAAAACTACACTCACTTGAAAACCCAGTATGACGTATGAAGAATTATCCTTAAGTTTTCTCCTCGACACTGGTCAACAGACTTTAAATCACAGCTTCTAATGACTATCCGCAACATACCTATAAGTACCAGTGCTTAGGTAATCATCTTTTATTAACACAAAGTTCCACCTCTGTGTTTCAAGGTTGCGTGCTTATGAGATCATATTTAATATGATTAAATGTTTCATTGTGCAGAGAGGCTGTTTCTAAAGCACCCACTTATCAAATGTCTTCGGTTGGACTTTCACAAAAGTACACGCAAACTTTCAGACACAGTAAAGACCTCTGCTAAAACTTTTGATTGGGTTGTGGAATCTTGCTGTGAAGTAATGGGATCTCTGTTTTTTTACATGCACAGTACACTGCAATTATCTGTGAAAGGCTTTCGTTTAGAAAATAGGCAAAACGAGCGTACTTTTTAAACTTGGCTACAATGATCTACTTTGAAAACGTCTTGCGTTAAAAAGAATGACAACAGCTTGTCCTCTCCAACACCAAAGTTCACAAACCTTACAAATATTAAAGTCTTAATCATGAACCAAATGTACATTCAAACACTTGACATACACAACAGTGGCTTAAAGATAAAAGAGACATAACTGTGCACATCCTTAACTTCCATAGTTGACACCCGCAACCAATGAAAAAGGCGCCAAGCTGATATTGTTGAGAACATCTTGCAGTTAGTCTGATGTTACAATGCTCAGGAGTGTCATTGTCTGTCACCTTATTTGTCTGATAAATTTAGCTGAGGCTTCCAAAAGAAAAATTCTGCTTTTCTATACAATGCTGCTTCATGTCTCAGAAGAGTCCCGGGCACAAGGGTTGCAATTAGATGCAAAAAGGAATGTATATGACCGCCAAATAAAGGATGCCGCAAGGCACTCGGGGCAATCTTTAGAGCTCTGAAAGTGTAATTTTAGCAGAACTAGAGGGAAAAAAGTCAGTCAAGCACCGTGAACGCTCTTCAACCGAACTCGGTCCCTTCTAAATGATCGGAAGTATTTCCTTCAGCAAAACAAAGCTCCTGCTTAGCTACAATGTGAGTACTTTGAATTTCACACAGAACAATGATAGCTTTCAACATTTCTTGTTCCTTAGTGAATTGTCCATTTGGAACAAAAGGCCACGTTAGAAAGACTTTCCTTTTTTCCACTTTCCTTTTAACAGAGACTTCAGAACATGCAACTAAGTTTTCTTTTTTCATGCCTGTTTCCTGACCTACCTTCGCTGGCATACTTTTCAAGTTCCACGTTCAGATGGAACGGACATGGCGCGGGGTTGTAGAGCAGCTGGTATGATGAGAATGACTATGTGCTGCCCAACATCTGAGCCTCCGCATGGCTGACTGTGATCACAAGTGACAAGGTTATTGGAAAATTCTTTTTTTTAGTTCAAAAAGCTAGATTCGAATCAAACACTTATTTTGAAATTCAAGTGCCTTAATAAAGGAGCATTGGGCTAACGGAAAAGGACAGCTTCATAAAAGCTGATACATTCAACCCGGTATCACGCCAAAACATGTAACTTTTATACATCTAATTTGGTTTTAAAATGCGGGAAAAACATCATTAAATCAGATCGCTGGCTCTCTTTAAACACTAAAATCTCTGTCATACCACCCACTCTAGCCATTGTATTTCTCACGGGGGTCAATATATTTTATTCACCAATTATACACTAAAGGTCATTTTTGCGCAGAGGTGAATGCAAGCTTGGAAGATGGCAATTAAAGCTGAATGTGTCCATACAACAGGGCTTATATAGACATTTTCTAAAACACCATTACAGGCTCCCCAAAGAACAGGAAATGGTGATTGATCACAGGAAAATGTACAGAGAAAAAATGGTTTCTCCATCTAATCTGTTTTCTGGTCTGTTTTTCCATCCTCATTTGTGAGACTCTAGCAGGGTGTGTCAATCACAGTAATGATGTTGATATAAATACTTAACTGAAAGAGAAAGAACATAATTTATTAATACTCATGAATATCAACATATTACATTACTGGATTTAATTGAGAAGACTGTTTACATTGAACATTAAATGGCGACCAAATTGTTTACGTACAACAGAAACGTTTACATTTATGCATGTGCATGCGGTGCATCCCTGGAAAACAGACACAAGTGTAAAACATTACAATTGTGATAAACAAAAATCACAATAAAAGCCAAAATGCATCAATTTGGCAAATTTAGCAATTCGTGGTGGGACAAACCCCATTGCATGTAAATTGATATTCATGTAGTCTTGTTTGTCCCTTGCAAAGTTTTCGTTAATGTTTTTTGTAGGTCACAAAACCAGTCCATGTTGACATCATGCCTCATTTGGCACGCTTCTACTTTGTGACACAAATTTTAATTCAACAAACAATTCGACAAACACTTTCTTATTCTTTCTGATAAGCCAATTTGTTTTGCTATCCTAACTATGCATGATTACATGGTAAGTTCTATCTCATTATTTGTAATAATCTGAGATTTTTCTTCCGTCTCTAACTCAAGACATCTGCATCGAAACAGATCTGTGATTTCGGGGTCACAACCCATCGGTTAAAAAAAACAATATTTTTCATGAATCCTGTATGACGACTTGAACTATTTCAAAGGATGTTGAATTACTTACCTAGTTATGCAAATAAGACATTTATCTATTCTGCGGCTGGAAATAATGAGGTGTTGCAGTGAAAAAAGCAAATATAAAAAATGACAATCAATTTTAACTACATGCATCATTTCTCCAGTGACACGTTCAAATATGCCAAGCATATGCCTATTACTAATTTACACGTCTATTTGGAATCTGTCAAATCTCAAATTCTCACGCTAAATGACTTGACTGAGAATGTTTCCGATCAGAATAAACTATCTCTCTTTGCTGAACTCCTCTCTGCGTGCCGCCCACAGCAGCAGCATCTGAGGTTCAAAACCTCCAATTCTCTGTTAAGAGTGAAAGCATTCCCATCAGCCCCTAACCTATCTGCTGCTCCTCAACCTGCTGCCTATATGATATCACCCTTCACACCCGCTTAATCTACAAATGCAGTCGTGAAAGGCTGAGGTCACTTAACGCCTGCAGTCATTCTCCATAGAAGTGCGTGTATTCGGTAATTGCTTTCATCAATTTTTCTTTGGTGTCATAAATAGAGGGAAGACAGTCTGCAAAGAAAATAATTACCTATAAAGTATATTTTATGGAAGATGGCAGTAAAATGTAGCTTGTATCTTCATACTTTAGACTTAAAGGTCCAGTGTATGAAATGAAGTGGCAAATTGCAACCAATGGGTCACTCCCCTCTTCTCCTCCCTTTCCAAGCACTATGGTGGCTGACACAGAACTAGATGTCACCTATTTTTCATTTGTTTATCGAAAGAGATGACGAATTTCTGAATAGCACTCTGTAGAGCAGTTTGTCTGTTTTGGGGTACCGTAGAAACAACATGGCAAATTCCATGTAAGTGTGTGTAGATAGAAATAGCTCATTCTAAGGTAATAAAAACATAATGCTTCATTACGGTACGGTTTTTATACACATCTGAAGACAAACATAGTTATGTACTGTATATTTTATTGCATTTTTGTTAACAGATCCTCCAAAAAATGACACACAGCACCTTTAAAAGGGAAATAATAATTTATTCACCCTTATTTGATTTAAAGGTTCTATAGGAAACTTCTGTGGAACACAAAAGATATTTTGAGAAATGTCTCGGTGGTTTGTGTACATACAATGGAAGTCAATAGGGTTACAATGTTGTTTTGTTTACCAACTTATTTTGTGTTCTGCAGAAGAAGAACATCATACAAGTTTGGAACGACATTTTCACTTTATGTGTGAACTCTAAGAAATAAATTTTGGGGGTTGTGTGACCACACCAAATATGCGTATTCTACAATAAGATTGTCTCTCCCTCTAATACCAAGGCCAGTAATTAGAAAGTAAAAAGAAGTTACCTTGACTTGTGCTGCCCATCTTTAATAGGAATTGTGCTATAAAATGTTTCCAACAGAGGACTACAGCGAAAAAGACAAAGGTAGACAACTGGTACAGTGAATCTGAGTATTATCAGTGGGATGAATTCACACAAAGCTTTACCATTTTTCCTGATTATGTTCTTTAAGAGTCAAAACCCCCTGCCATGATGTTAGAGATCAAGTATTTGTAATTGAGCCTCAGTGCAAAGGGGCCATGAATTTCAGTCAATCACAGTTCGCTTTTTACCTCTTACCCAATTAGCAATTACTGTGAGAGGGAAATATCTCCTCTTTAGAGCCAGCACTAATGAGTAATAAACTTCACATAAGACTCACTTCACTGCCTGAACACAGCAAAACTGAAAGTCAAGCTTTCTTAAGACAGAAAGAACTGCTACTTTTGTAACTCATGGTAAGAAGCCCCAGAGATGTACAATGAAGCAGTGCAAATGTGTTCATCAACCAGAGAACGATAGCAACAATTAACATTTTAGAGCCGGGACACAATGTTAGATCTGAAAAGTCTAACATTATTTATTTCTTTTTATACCCATTCCGGTAAAAATTTGTTCAATTAATGTTGAAAACTTATAAAACATTCACATCACAATTCCCCGTTTGCAGTGTCCGGGGGTAAAAACTTTTGTGTTTGTAATTTCTGTTGTGAAACCTTGTACCGGGTGCAATGAGAACATACTGACGGTGATGTAGGTATGAGGGGGGAAAGAGCAAGACGACAAGAAAGCAAGATGTTATGAGAACATTGATATATGAAAGTTATGCTCTCATTTGCACTGACACACAGTCTGAACAGACAACTCATTAGCAGCAATTAGCGATGACACAAAGGTCTCACCCACAAATTGCACACACACACTCTCCCTCTTTTGAAATCATTTCATGCCATATGAAAGACGGAAGCTTTCTCCTTACTAATTATGGATCTCGTTCATTATCCGAGTGAATCAGGCTGCAATGCTTTGGCCTTTATCCTCTTGCCCAGCTCCAATCAGACTCTAAATGAGGCAGAAGAAATTAGGCTGATTTCTGTAATGGAAGCGAAACAACAAAAAGCCCCTCAGAGCATCAGGAAATACTGATTCACCTCCTCTTCAGAACAACAGCAGACAGCAGTTTATAATCAAAACAAATACACAATATAAAGAAGAAGTTGCATATTTTTTAACCAAATTTACATTTCCTTTAGGAAATACCAATGTTTTCAGGAAAACTCAATTTGAGTTAAGTTATAGGCTTTTGGAAATTAAAATTTTTGGAAAAAATGAAATCATAATATTTATCCTCTTTGTAGTTCAGCACACATTCTATCAACTATATCGGAACCAAAATTTCTTGCATGAATGTGGTCCTTTAAGGCAAAAAAAGCAAAAGGCAAAATGAGCTGTAATTCCTTAAGGAGATAAAGGGACATCAAATGTACCGGCATGCGTATATTATCATTTCTTCTTCTTCTTTTTATTTTTTAATTAGAGCATTTTGTCAACATTAGTAAATATCATTTTAATTTCCAAAATACAGATGAATGTCTATATGTTAACTGATTTAAAATTAATTTTAATACATTGATCACGTATGTGATAATGGAATATACAGTACAGTACATATATATATATATATATATATATATATATTTATACATATACATACATATGTGTGTGTGTGTGTGTGTGTATAACTCAAGTTAACTACTATAAATGAACGTCTATTAAAATGCTATTTAAAAAAAGCCAAAAACGAAACCCACTTGCACTTTTTTATTTTAATTTATTTGTTTGATCCTAGTTTTTTCTTTGTGGCGCTAAGATTTTCTTTCATTATAGGGGTTCCATTATTTAGGGTAAATCAATGTATTTATTAATGTAATTACCATGTATTTACCATGTATTTACCATGCTATTCCCCTTTTGTAGTTCATATTGTATGCAGTCTCTGAATGAATATCAGGTTATAGCAAATGGATATACAATAATTTTGAAACAAAAGTAAAACAAACATTTGTTATTTATAAAATCAATGCTGCACTGCAGGGCAACAACCTGTTGTGTCACTGTAAAAATTGGTGCTGGAATGGTGTACTATACATGTGACTAACTGAAGCTCTAAACTAGATTAAAGTCAACAGATTCACCCATGGATGACACAGGCCCTTGAGGATTGACAGGCTGTCGACAGTTTTAAAATAAGTGAAGAAAGATGACAGTGTTACAAAAGGGCTGCGGGGACCTAAGTGTTCAATGGAGACTGTGAGACAGGTAATTCACTGGTAGGAACCCAGGGGAAAGCATGGCTTCTTATCATTCCCCGGGCCTCTTTTTGTTCCGCCGGAGTGCTGTGATTCACCAGACGTGCTGAAATAAATGTTATTTTTCATGCTTTTTTATTATTTTGGGGAAAGTGAGTAGAGATGAATATTGTTGTTGGTAACAGCTCTTCCATCTGCAGCTCGGCGGATGCCGAGTTCAACTACTACATCTAATTTGAGAGCAAATTCACGCTGTTGTGTCTCGGCTCTGACATCTCTGTCTAAGTCTTCCCTACAAGGCTTGAGGGGGACTTCGCCTATCTGATTGCGATTGTAATTGCATGCGGCAGAATCCCACCACAAAGTCATCAATCAGCTGGGATCCATGGGAGGTTTTAACCGAATTTCATTTCCCCATTTTGCAAGACTTATAGCCGGTGTGAGCGTCGGTCCACGGCAGGGAAAATTAGTTTAATAGGGAATGTCAAATGCGCCGTGTGACGCGGATACATCCTTCACCCCTCTGGTCACCCTTATTTCCATCTTGCCTAACATGTAAAGTAGGACATATAGTGAAAGTTTGTCTCTTAAATATCTTAGATACCTTTTTATTAACCTTCCATCATGACCTCATCCTATTTTCTCTAAAGTTGCCCCCTCATATGATCGTTGTCTTGTTATTTGTGATTGTTTAAACGTTAACATGACTGATGAGTGGTTGCATAGCAGGATATAATCCACACTCTGTGCTCTGTCTTCTTTATTTCTTACTTTCATACTTAGAAAAAACTTGCATTGACGAGCAATATAAATCACATCACTTTGTAATTAGCTGTCAAAATACAGCTTAGAGGGATTTTGCAAGTAATGGTTTCATTGTCAAAATATACAAATGAGGTTTGTGTGTTATGCTGTCTGGATGCTGTTAAGGTGTCTCCTACAGCTTCAGGCGCCGTACAGAGCTGTTGCCTCCTGGGGTCCACTTTATCATCTCGGGGAAATAAAAGAAGAGAAATTGATAAGAGATACATTGGAAACATCAGAGAACCTGTCAGAAAGAGTGTTCTCTCACAAGTGTTTCTCATTAGTTTTTTTCACGTCCAAATCGTTCTGGTATGCCCGCAAAGGTGGATTTGCATGTGGAGTTAGGACCCTTTTAGGGGGCTCTGTTGTGGTTGTTTAAAAGACGAGCAAATCTTGGTTTAGCCATTCATTCAGACCTTTATCTCGTCTTTTTCTTTTCATATATATTCCCTTAAGTCCAATAAAAGTCACATGTTTAGAAATGTCATGCATGACAAAGCACGCATTTCCGATAAGACAAAAATATATTTTAACTTCATAAATACTTAATAAAAATATATAAAATCTTGATGACCGAATGAAAACCAAAACAGCAACTACTGTTTGCTAATATAAAGCATCTCACCAGGACAAATTACATTAACTTAAAGGGGTGCTGCAGCGATGTGTCATGCATTCTGCTTTCTTTACAATGCTAAACGTGCTGTCTTCTCATGCTCAACATTGTCAACTTGTCAAAAAACGAGTCGGGCATATTAAGTCGTATTTCTGTGCTCAATACACTCTCCCAGCGATTTTACCATTTTCTGAGAGTTTTTTTTCGAACATATAAAACTGTTTTTTAACCATTTTTCTTAGTCCCTCATTGGACAATTCTCCCGGAAAAGTATGTTAGTTTGTTCACTGCATTTGGGTAATGAATGCTGTATAAACTGTGGATATAACGCTGGATTTGGAGATTGTTTGAATCTGATATATGCAGCCGTCCCGGCACTAAAAGTTGCCGGACATGAACCTCATGCGGTGAGTCAAACTGATGTCTGTGTTTTGTTGACAATGTGCTTTAGTTCTGCCTACCTCTCCCCCCGCAGGTGACATGATTTTGGATCGTACAGCTGTATCTATCTTTTATACATGCGATCAAACTAAATACTCTTTGAAGATCTATCCAATACTACTCTAGGTATCAAGATTAATATGAGATTGGAAGATACCCCGTGAGTTAGGGCCGCTTTAAAATATGAGTTTAAACTATTTACTATTTCCTTGAGTAATACAGAGCACCAAACTTCAAACTACATCATCAGATGCCAAGGTTGTATCATGTTGACACCCACTTGAAAGTTGGGGTTGTGATTCAACTTCATAGCAACAGCATTGACGTAAAAGTTTCCTGCTGGTCGGAGCTGGCTCAATTACAAATCTCAGACTAGAATTTATGAAAGTCACTTTCAGTCATCAGTACCTCCAAATGGCTCAGTGGGTTGGCACTGGTGCTTCTGACAGGTTGTGGCCCTTCTGCCCCTGTGGTCCAGTCCACTCTGCTCTTATTGAGCGGGCTCCACTCCTCAGTTCTGGCAATGGAAGACGGAAGCGGGGGTCTTTGGCCAAGTCCCATCACCCAACAGCTGTGGCTGTTCCTGGCTCTGTTCTCCCTTCTGCTCCCACCAACCTCCTCTGATTGACATGTGAGTCGAGGGAAGCCTTCCAAAAGAAATATCCAGATCAGTCTATCTTAATTGAGTGCAAATGCATTTCTTTGAAAGTATAGCTCTCAAACAACACAAACCTGAAATATATGAATAAACTAATACAGACAGATAGAAAGAAAGAAAAAGCCTCTGAATGAAGGTACATTTATTTGACATGAATTCCTTCAATGCTACTTTTACACTGTTGTGCATCTTACAAGTAATTGACAAATACAAATGTCTTGACTAAACTGCGATCTTATGAATACAATACAGTATAAGCTTGAATATGTGTGATACACTTTAATGACAACATTTTCTCAAATTATTTGAAGTATCTGCACATCACTTATTACATAGTGGGTATTACAGCAGAGATAACTCTGGTTGTCCATGAATCTTTGAACATTATCTTCTTAAGCCTCATGTCGTCCCCTGTCCTTGCACTTAAATTTCAATGCACACACAGTTAAAACAAATGGCAGAAGATGCAAGTTGACATGTTTAATGGATGCTGCTTTCATTTCCATCCCATTAAATTGAAAAAAACATTCAACTTTTTATTAATTTCCCATAAATTTGCCCTCTCCTCCATAAGCACTGAAAGAGGAGTCAAAGATGACATCATTAGTCTATTTTTCCATTTAACCCAGAAAAGTATGCTAAGACAGGATGAAAAGAATGAAAAGAGAAGGTCATTGCACCTGCTGAGAATGCGTATGAATCCTCATAGAGATTAGGCAAATTTACTAATCACATTTGTACAGATTAAAAATAAAGGGAAACAAACCCAGGAATTATATGGACTCTCTGGGTTCACCCCAATCACCATCTCCCTCTCATTTCTTTCTGAAGCATCCGGCATCATCTTTCTGAAAAAAAAGGATTTAAGGGCCATTCCAGCAACACACTAGTCCAGTCAACTGCAGGGCTCCTGCTGTTGGTCGCACGCCGTCTTCCGCTAAACGGAGCCGTCATGCAAAAATATCTGGCAGCCACAAACGGAAGCAGCCTCCTGGGTAATTCACCCTGCTTCATAATTTTCGTATTTATGGGATTCACCTTCAAAATGTAATGTGGCATGCAGGTAGAAAGAAGAGAAGAGATGAGCTAGACAGAATGAGATTCAGCGGGGAGTCGTAAAGTGTGCCACCGCCACAGTCTGACACTCAGATGTAGCCGCCGTGACCTCTGAGTCCTCGCACGCCGCCCTTCACCTACGAACAGCTGCTGGAGATGTTGCTTCTAACATGGCTTTCATCCTCCATTTCGTCAAGTCTATTTCATACGGTAAAAACAGTCGACTGACATTTATGTGGCATAAATTCACGTCGATGCGCAGATGTGAAAAAAACCCCGTAGAATGTGTTGTTGCCAAGGTGGCATGTTTCAAGGACTTTTGCACAAGCAGCATGATGTTCTACAGTACAACTGAAAATCAAAGTCAAGACAGTTCTTCAGAAGAATAAAATGGAATCTAAATTTGTATCATTACTATGTAGGTTATTGGGAATTCTATACATGATTTAATACGGATAGGTGAAAGAGAGTTTGACTATTTTCGAACCTGTCCATCCATGATGTTCCTCAAGGGTACTGTTGTAAAACTCAGTGTTGATGTGTAGATGAAGAGAGGGTGGAATTGTATCAGACAACCTGCGCAGAATGCTTAAATACACACCTGCCACTGACGCTCAAGGGAGCTGATGTGGTTTGTTTGTCCTCCAGCTTAAATGATTCGGGAAACATGTCAGGAGGGTACGAGAAAGAGACCAATTAATGCTATGTTTTGGTACGAATTTCACCTTCAGCAGATGAGAACAGGCCTATTCAGAGTGACTAGAACTGGCCCCAGAGAAAAAAATGCACAAATATATTCAATTTCAAGGAAGCAAGAAACGAGAGCTGTTCTACTGAACATCAGAACATCAGCTGTATAACATCATGTTTTAATTTATGTTTTTACTTTTATACATAAACAAGAAGTTAATACCAAGTATATCTAAATCTTGAGTAAATAAGTTATCTAAAAGGAGAAATATATTTGTTTCGAAAAATGTGCTTTGTTGTATCACGACCGAATTAAAAGCCTGCTCTCTTTCGTATTGGCTAATGGAGCGCGGTGCTGTACAAGCTCATCCGTCTCATTCTATGTCCTCATGTGACGATCATAGCACAGGACAACAGAGGGCTATTCATGCTGCTCACAACGGCTGGCCAAGCAGAAAATGGAGAGAAAGAGGTCTTTAGAAAATGCTGGTGATCTGTGTAAATTGACTGCGAGCATTAGCCCCGGATGTCTCATTGACATTGACCTTCATAGTCCACCTGCATTTTGTTGGCTATTCTGGCGAAATTTAAATAGGTTTCGCCACATAGATCTGTCTCATTTTAATATGTCGGTACTCTTCTCCCTCTCCATTTTATTATTTTCATTAGAAAAGATTTTTTAAAAGATTTTTAGCTCAGCAGTAATAATGAACAGCAATATACAGCTGCTCGTGGTGAAATATATCCAGTGAAAATGTTGAGTGTGAAGTGCAATTTGTTGCAATAACACATTAGTATGCATAAACTACTTTATGTATAATCACAAATATCACACACTAGTTGTAAATTTAATAATAAATCCTAACAAAAGCATTTAAGTAAAAACACTCCATTGTTTATGACCGTGTGCAACGCATAAGTCAACAGAAAACTTCAGTGGTCATACGGTCTTTGTACTCCAAAGGGAGCTGCTTTGATTAAATTTCACATTTTGCTTATAATCTCGTTGTCCACAGGGAGTATGACATTTTCTGTGTGTTTGCCTGCATCAGCTTTTATGCTGTTATTCTAAACCGGCCTGCTAAGTCATTCATGACCGATTTATGGCACGTAAGCTTGTCCCCCGGGGCACACGTTGTACCTGTCAGTCCGGCAACATGGCTGGAGAGTTCAAAAACACATTCATTTGACAAACACAAAGTGACGACTGGGGGTAAAATAAAAATACGATGAGCATTTTCTTGTTTGTCCTTTTCCAAGGCAAAATAAAAAATCAGGAATAGTTGAGTGGGTATGCAACTGGGGTTTATTCAATGTCTCCGTATGAGGTTTTGTGCTTTGAAATTATTTAATGACTCAGCTGGAGAAATTGAGGGAAGAATGCTTGTTTTTCCAATATTTATCTATTTTTGTAAATAGCCTTCACTGTCAAAATCTCTGAAATAGGAACCAAAAATAAATGCACCATAATATGTGCAGTCTTCAAAAACAATATTTACAGCAATATAAATAACATCAAAGCTAAATTAATTATAATCACAGACATTAAATAAAATGCTGATTTCATAAGAGTTAAGTAATTTATTCTTTCGTGATTTCTAATAGCAAGAAACTGGGACACTATGGCTTATTAGCGTACAAGGTTAAGGAATAAAACATTAACTTTACATATTTTTTGAAAGAGTATATTCTAATGTATAGGAAGCATTTCGTGCTGAATCGTTCATCCTATCTCCAACCTTTCTGCAAATTTAATTATGTCAATCAAAATCATTGCATCATACTGTATATAAATCTGGATTAAGGTTATACCAGCCTGATAAGTGTCTCTAATTTTACATATATAAGCATTTTAGTCATGAAAAAATATGGTAACACTTTCATCGAATCATGTGTGTATAATGCATTATAAAAAGTTATTAAAGTGCATTAATTCTTCTTAATGTGTGTTGTAATGCATTATATGTAGTTGTAAAGAATTATAACCAATTTAAATTATAACCAACTGTAATAACAATTATTTATAAGACATTGCAATGCATTAAAAGGTGCATTACAATGCTTTAAAATTACTTGTATTATGCATTAGACTTGCATGCTTCCAAAAAAAGTGTATCCAAAAATATCTCATTGTGATTGACTGCACACTAAAAACATGAATCTGTGAAACTGTTTTCATGGATAATCTCTAAGAATAATGAAATGGCCAGAAAGACAGAGGTGCTTCTGCTGCCTAGGACAGGCACAGATTGGAACTGCAAGCGTGGGAACATGATCAGATTAGATCGGCGCAAGCAGGCGGTATAATATAGGTTACTGCTTTCTCTCGCAGAAGAGAAAATGTCAACCATGTCTGTAAAGTTGTCGACACACATCTCGACTTATATGCGGTAATGCTGTTCTGTGTTGGGCTGAATCGGCCCTATTGACACTGAAAATGTGAATCTGCTTTTCGTGTGATGGGCTCTGTCACAACAAAGCCCTGTTTAAATGACATTTTAGTATCGTATAAAAATATCAACACCACTCAGATCCTTTTGAGAGGCAATCTCAAAGAAAGCGCATCAAACGCAGCGCTTAAAGAGCAAGCTTTATGAAATGTTTTCTTACAGTAAATACTGTACATCTTTTCAAATCTCCCTAGGCATCTTTACAGAAATACTGTGAAGAAAGATAGAATATAGAAAATAAGCATATAAATAATGGATTTTTTGCGTTTTGGATGCTTGCTTAGAAAAAAATACAATTTATCAAAAGCACTAAAATAGGCCATTTATTTTAATCCTGCTGTGTAAGAGTAGCAAACAATGTGATTCTCCAAAAAAAACAAGCTCTGTGTCTTCTCACTACACCAAATAATCCCCCAGCCATTGGTGTGGAATGAGTGATGGGCCCCATGCTGAAGCTGATCCCTTCCCCACAAAGACACAAGGCTGGTGGGACAGAGAGCACAGGTGGAGACCTGGAACCATCTCATCTCGCTGTGAGAAAGGCAGGCTGGCTCAGCCAGCAGGAGCAGGGGTTTAGCAAAACTCGCAAATGCCAGCCAACTATCTATTATTTCATCCTCTCTTCCATTGTCTTTCCTTTATTAGGAGTCAGGCCTAATTTATTTATAAAGCTTATTGCTGTATGAGACACTAGACAGAAAAAGACAAAGCACTATACACACCTAATCTGAGACGATTTAAATACAGTATTCATTTTTGTGGAAGAAAACACACGGACACTTACACACTGCTATGGTTTTTCATTGCCTTAAGGAGTCAACACAAAATCAATTTGCACTGTTTGCACTGTAATAAGATGGAACTGGTTCCAGTGGAAAGGGACCAGTAGCCTAATCAAAAGGCTGGATGACAGGATGCCAAAACTGACATTTGTAACGAGGAGGATGTGCTTGAGAAGAAGCCACAGAGACACCTGCTTGTGAGAGCGCCTTGGGTATACCTGTTTCCACCTTATATGTCTGCAAAACATTTGTTTTAACCTTAATCCTCGCACCAGAGCTGAATCTGGATTTTGCGCACGCTATGATCTGCATCCATTATTCATTTTTTTAGCCTACATAATGCCCTTTCTGCTGGACAATTCACCTTCTTGATAACTAATAAACATTGTTCAAAGGCAGGCATTTATGGTGAGAGTGACACTAAATGTAGAAAAATATCATTTTCATAGATTATAAACAAAACATAATTAGCACAACTAAACAAACAGTATGCAAATAGTGGTATAATAATATTAGCAGCAGTTAAAATTGAGCTGTTGGCATCTTTATAATGTATTTATATGTATTTAGCAGTTTAAAACTTAACAGGCTAAAGCAAACCTTCCTGATCCCTTCCTGTATCGCAGCTGTATGACTAAGTAAACAGTTACAGGATATTACGTTTTCATTCATTTGGCAGAAGCTTTATCCAAATCACATTTAACATTTTGTCAACACGCTAAACAGTACTGATAGCCTAGTTTACCAGGCCATGTTACTATGAGGATTAAAGCTGGAGTAAACAAGGGAGAGAATGAACATATAATATTTTTTTATTTAATAGACATAAAAACAGACAGTTATTGGTTAGTATGTTTTATGTTGCTTTTAGTAAGTTTTGATGGATGCTAAAGCTCGGGGGAGACCTGCGATACAACAGCAACCAGCCGTAACTATTCTTCCGTCATTAGTTGTAAGGATCCAGGAATTTTTGCTCCACTTTGACTTGGATTCACATCTGCTTTTAAAAACACAAATTCATGGTCTATGTCATGTACAAATTTCAAACGACTTCCCCACTGTGCATGTAAGTTACTGTTGGTATCTTAACGTTACATCTCAGTGCTTTTAAAGTTGCACATCGAAGAGCCGTCAACTCTGAGAGAAAATACAAAATAATTGAATACATCTTCATATGATATATCAGGACTCTTCATCCTCCCGCTCTGTAATACATCGCAGGTGTAAAAGAATATTCACCAGAGCTGTTTTAATAGTGTTTTGAGCCTGCTCCCGCGACACCACTTCCATTGTTTTCCACCGGCCGGCTGATAAAACAGAACTCTCTAGACAAAAAGGAAGTAGGCCTACATCACAATCTTTACTTCTGAGATCAAAAATAAGGTGGATAGTCTGAATCACAGTTTATTAGTGGACTATCATCACTAAACAAATAGACAAGCTTTAAAAAAAAAAAAACGCAAAACTAGACATAATAGAAAGCTTATGCGAATCAAATGAGTTACAAACACACAGATTATTAGACAAAACTGCCTGCATAACAAACACAGCTGGATGTGCTGGGTTTAAAACATCATAATGCTTAGCTTCCCGAATTGCCTAAATCACCCAAAAGCACATTAAAGGCAAGATAATGTAGAGATATTTATTGCGCCCTGACAAGTTTCTCTAAAATTTACTAATGAAGTGTCACCATAAATAACACGACATTTTGAAAACATTTGCCTGGTTGTGTGCAGATGAAGTTGAATCCAGGGTGAAATCTAACCAAATCATATTCACACTCAGGACCACGTCTGAAAAGTGAAGATGTGCATAAAGAACCTAGATTGGAATAGACTTAGCATCGCAGTATTTACATAGCGAGACCCGCAGGTAAATTTATCAAACTCACAACAGCTTCCGAAAAAATTCTGAGCAATGTCAGATGTTTAATCCCAACCGAGTCGGTTCAAAAGAATTTAAATGGTCCCGGTTTGAAGAGACATCTATTATAGACATCCATCCATTCTAAACCAAGGACATGGCTGCAAAATCAAAGCCTAACTCCAAAGAGTATTTTAATACCGAGGCTTGCTTAAAACACAAACGTGACAGGCGTATTTTCGCTCTGTGATAGAAACCTGAAGTATTTTTGTAAGCACAATAATGCATTTGTAAAAAACTAATTAAAATACATTATTAAAGCAATACTCCGGCCAAAAATAACAATTCTGTCAACATTTACACGCCTTCAAGTTGTTCAAAACCTTTATAAACGTCTTTATTCTGATGAACACAAAGAAAGACAATTGTATAATTTGTTTTGTTCAGTTGAACACAAAATTAGAAGTTTTAAGAAGTTTAGGAAAGCAAACAGTTGTAGTGCACCTTTGACCACGATTTACATTTGTCCTACTATGGAAGTCAATGATGTCCAAGAAATCAAACTTTTCCAAATATCTTTGTTTGCAGAACAAAAAAAATTATACAGGTTTGGAACATCCTTGTGGGGGGGGGGGGTAGGTGGCTGGAGTGGTGATTCATGACAGAATTTTCATTTTTGGGTGGAGTATCCCTTTAATATATTTGCTTGTCTAACTCTAAATTACAGCCTAATACTGTATTTATACAAATGTAATCTTTATTATTAATCTTTGCAATATACAAATATTTGTGAGTTTCAATTTTACCAAAGTAAATCTGAAATACATCTGACAAAATTTGACCATCGCTGCAGCACCGACGTTGGTTTTAAAACCTGCGCCGAAAGTGCGTATGCACACATATTCTGCAATCTCATTAAAGTTTCACTCATTAAAGACTCATAATGTATTCGTTGTGTCTTCTCTCTCGCTAATTTCCCTCACACAAACCTATGCTCGAAGTTAATACTGATCATTATTAATTCAATCAATTTTATAATCATTTGACGTGCCAGAGGCTAAGTAAATCTTAGTCAGACTCCTTTCGAGATGCGTTCCGCATCGCAATTAGCGCTGCTGAAACCATTGCCCAGCGGAGCCCATTTACATGCGTGGCTCAGAGGAGGCCGGTCAGAGGATATTGGGATTACAGCAAGGAAAACCTTCAGTGTCGTGCCTAATTACGGTTTTCAGAAACAACGCTGGCGGTAGCCCCGAGGCCCCGAGCTCGAGACTGAAACGGAAATGTTACAAACACTGCCATAATCACTAGCTTTGATTGCACTTTCCGAGATATTCTGCGGTTCATTAACCTATACCTAAAACTCCCGAGACATTTAGCTTAATAGAGGAGACATGGTGGTTTGTCTGGCCTGTTTCTATAGCTAAAGTAACGATAATTAGAGGCGAGCAAAGTAGAGTTGTACAGGTAGATCTAGTTTTCCACCGTTCAGGTCTAATTTGCTCCCTCCGGGCATAACACTGGTGTGAGGTGTGACAGAACAGTCCTTCAGGTCATCTTCTCCTCTAACCAGTCCTGTCTGACTCTAATGGCAACACGAAGGAAGGTAAGGCGACATTTTCTTAGGGCAAAATTATTTATGATCCGCCGACAACTACGTGTCAATATTCAGTCTTGCGAAACGCTGCATCTGACGCTGTCGTATTTCTACCCGCAGAAAAACACTATGACAATGCTGCTTCATATTCATGGGTAAGACTTTAAATGAGCTTTCTGCAAGTATCACCTGAAGTTTATGAATAGCGCGCGCATGTGATTACGCTAGCAGCTGGAATCCGAGATGTACGCCCACTATGACACAAGCGCTGACACGCATAATGAAGATAAATGATGCATGATAATGTGTTATCTAGAGGCCTAACACAGGAAGCGTGTGATTATCCTATGACAGTAGACTTTCCTGTACCGCTATTGGAATGAATTAGACGTGACTGAAAACGCGTGGAAACAGACAGAGTCTGAGATACTGTATTTGTGAAAAAAATGATCATGCACACGCACAAATGAAGCGATCTGTTAAATCAACAAAAACAACATTGAAACTGAAAATTACATACATACTGTAAGTACAGCTACCTTTTTCCCAGCTGTTCTGATTAACTCTATTGAAATAAATGGGAACAAACTTGTACAAGGTGAAAATGAGAAAGTGCCGTGCCCATAGATGCTGGACTGATGAACGGGGCAGATGTTGAATAGTTCGGAAATGTCAGAGACGGAAAAAGCCAGAATGTGTGCCAAAGTACACGACATTAGGAACAAACATAGGTAGTCATCCAACTTGGGAACAAGGAGTTGGAACACGTTGAAGTGGACTTGGCACTTGTGCCAGTGAACAGATGTTAATCCAGGACAGATAATTACATCAGTGAGCGAACAGACATTTTTCCACTTAATTTCCGTCTTTTAAAAAGTGTGACTACTCCCAGAGGAACTTGCTGACAGATCGCCCCCGGACCTGTTTCCTGGGAAGGAGCCCAGGGAGGCTAGCATGCTGCCTAATAGGTGGGCTTCGCGACGCTCTTCATCGCAGCGGGAGTGAAGAGGGAGAGGGTGGGGAGATCTCAGCATGCAGAAGATGGTCCTGTAAAATGTCTCTCTTTGTTCTACATTAACACCTCTGAAGAAACAAATGTGGCTGCCTGTGCCAAAAATACAATAGGAAAGATTTATTTTGTTGGATAATTAAATTGCTTCATTGAGAGAGACTGCCAGGATTTTGAAATTGAAACATTTGTTGTTTTCTGGCTTAAAATACAAATAATTATCAGTTCTTCATACGGTAAAAAGATTTGCATGTGCTCTCGAATATTATCCTTATTAATCATACATTAGGTGAACCACAGTCTTATTGATACTTAGCATTTGGAGTGTTTTTTCATCTTTGAAAACGCTTTAAAATAAACTCAATGTCTCATTTCTTGGCACTTTCCTGTGCGATATTAAAAAATATTTAGTCAAGGATATAACCTAACCAGTTTAATGGCAGTGGGTAGAAGTGTGAAACTTAAATCCATGTCGGTTTAGATACAACACAACTTGGTTTCCTCGACATGAAATGACATAAAAAGTACAGTCCTCCGTAGGGTGACTTCACAGGTTTTATGATAGCAGGCAACGCATGCTGAACTGCATTAGGGAAATTTACAGTCCTTAAGACATTAGAAAATTTACGGCATGGAACCACGATAAATAAAACTGATCCAGGTAAACAGGCTTACACTGACGACAGAGACCTTGAATGCCCTTGTTAAAGAATGTGGCCGACACAAACCCTGAAAACAACATGTCTACATGTAAAAATGTCCTTCAGGAATGCAAAGCGTCAAAAGAATTTAAGCACTGCTAACACAAGGCTCACAAACATGTGTCTTTATATCAGTATCTCACCACAACAACAAAAAACCCTCTTCTTTTACTAAGCGTCCAGCTCTGAACTTCATCGATTCTTGCTCCGCTCTCTGGTCACCCTGGTTCCGCTGTGTGGTTATTGAAGTTATCTGACTAGCCATTTACGTCACCCTCATTAATCTTGCAATCTTCCTCTCGTCTCTTTTGTCCAGCCTGTGAAGTTGGAATAAAAGCATAAAAAAGCTTTGTAATGGAGAATAATTAAGTGCAGCGCCTTCCTGTGTGAGGGAAATGAAGTGTACAGTATTGAACTGTGTAGACGGTGGAATAGCTTCGCCGATTGATTAGGGTGAGAACTTTGTTTAATGTCCTTGGAAAGTGCAGCAGGTAATCCATTGAGTTATTAATCTTCGAAGGGCCACAGAGTTCTGAGCCAAAACGGCAGTTCTCTTGGAAAATCCCATTATGGCGAGAGTGTTAGTCACCACCTGTGTCACAGGGCCGTGAAAGGATTTCAGGCCTAATACACTATAACCCATTTCTCCCCTGACCTCTGGTATTACACCGTTTGACCCTGGGTGTGATAGAGGCGAATTGGCCTGAGATTTGTTTCCTAATGGAATTCATTTTATGGTTACTTATCGGCTGTTGCAACACAGTTGGAATACAACCGCTCAGGTGATAGTCGGCTATCCCCCCCTTTGAAGAATGCTTTGGCACATTGTGACTGTAGGGATCATAACCACAAAACAAGGACAGCAAAATGTATTGCTTTCTTAGAGCTCAATGTGACAGAAAGTAATGAATGTCATAACAATACCATTGTCTGACTGCTCTTTGTCCAAACACTTTTGTAAGTTGGAGCGAAAACCTGACTTAAGTCTGACAGCATTTTTGATATCATTACAATGATGGAACATCTCCACCTGAAGCCCCCCGCGTCTGGCAAGTCACAAACAGCAGGAAATGACAAATTCATTTAAAAGGGGTGCAGGTGGCTGAGGGTGGGCTGTCGATTGAGAGCCGAGCTCTCCTGCCGCCTGATGTTGATGCTCGGTGTCAGCTTAGTTCATTTTATGCAGTCTTTATATAGCGAGAAACACAAACAGTAGAACTGCCAAAGTGGGGGAGGTGGAATCAGGCGAGCTTAACTTTAAAGTAACTGAATCACAATCAGGAACGCACAGTTGAGTCACAGTTGGCTGATTGGCAATTAGCATTTATGCCAGACAACTGCCAAGAGGTCTGACAATTGCCACACTGATGTGGGTTTTATAAGCCTCAGGAAAGTACTAACTCCAGAGGGCAAATAGTCTCAGAAACAGCAAAGTCGTTTAATGTTTTGAACAATCTCAACAATGGGAGCAAAAACGTGAAATGGCTGTCAAATCTTACAAACACGAGCAGACGGACACTTAGCTCAACAGCCGCTAAACGGCCCAAAAGAACAGCCTCATAAATTACCACAGAATTGAATCGACACCTCTGTGACCCCATCACAACAAAATCTGTATGTCAACAGTTTTACAAAGTGAGATTTTTTGGCAGTGCTGCTGCTGGTAAACCACTTGGACAAAACCTAAACTGAACGGCCAAGTGTTAAACGTGGTGGAGATCTGTAATGGTGCGTGCGGGTAAACGCCTCATGGGAGTCATTAGGTGCTACAATTGCTCTACACGGTTGTGTGAGAGCCAGAGAATATGAGACCTTTTTACAAGAGCAGGTGCATTAAGTGGTGCAAATACCCTTACTTTTCGATTTTCCTATATTCCAAGGTGATAACGCTGCCAAACGTAATCCTAAACTTATTCAACAACATCAAAACTATTTGGGAGACAAAAGATGTATAAAGCAATTGATATCTGAGAAAACATCTATGCAAAAAATATACAATATCTTTAAAAATAAAATCCTAAACCCATCATTTAATAATGCTTTTACACAGGAAAGAAGTGAACTAGGGTCAATTGTATTTTTTCCATTTTGTCTCACTCAAGAAAATGTATTTGAATATGTATTTTCATTTAAATCGGCTAGACAACAGGGCCAAATCTTTTATTTTACTCGTCGCTGTTCTTCTGAAACATCTTATGTCCAACTTCACTGTTTTTCAGGAAATGGAAAAAAAACTGTTATTTTTAAACAATTACATACTTTGTTGTCAAAGTTGACAAGCACATTTTAATCATTTTTTAATAGTTAGATATCTGCAAAACCCAGTGACAAACATAAAGGTTGAGTAATAATAATGATATAACGTAAAAAAATTCAATCACGAAATATCCATGATATGCAAGATTTCAAAAGGACAGTAGCAATATTTATTATGATCTAGTTTTTCATTATGCGTCTATTTATGGAATCATTAGTTCTGGCACATATAAATGTTTATTATACCAAAAGATGGTATGCAGAGTAATCTGACAGTTATAATATTACAAGTGCGCTCAGTCTACACAACATATACAAATATAGTTGTGGCAGAATGGTTAAAGAATCGGTCTTGTGTCCAGAAGGTTGCCAGTTCGACCCTCAAGGCTGGTGTGTAGTGACTGAGGTGCACCATGCTGTCTTTGGCTTCTATATCTTTTATGTGTTGTTATGTCCCAAGAGCAACCTCTGTCCACAATTTGACTAAATTATGACTGCCGGGTCGTCTCCCATGGCCTGTAGACAGGAATTAAGAGCGTGTCATTTCAAAAGAATAAGGTGCCCTGCAGCACCAACCTGATTGGTGACATTCCAGACTTGTTAAAAGTCCTATGACAAAAAAACTAGGAAAAAAATCCAGAATGGGGGAGGTTTAACAGTTTTTTATAATGTATGCAAACTGTGTTCAGCTGTAATGATAAAATACTCAGATACTCAATAATATATATTTGCTCGTCTATACATCTCAGATATAGTCCAAGAAGCATCTCACGCATGTTGCTACCCTTTCCATAACAACGCCAGCATGTACCACTCATCTTCTGAATACTGCCATGTCAGAGAATCTGATGAGACATGTTGATAGTACAGCAAATAGGGAAAGAGTATCTGCTTTGTCAGAAAACACCTGTCCGTGGTATCTGCGTAATCTAGTGTGTCAGTATAATAATGTCAGACTGGCATATGACATTTTCCCACTGTGTTTTCTCCCCCCCAAAAAAAATCAATAGAGCACCATTGTTAATAAGCATGCAATAAAAACCAGCTCGGTGCCCAGTGAACTGAGCTCAGCTTGTCAATTCAAGTTCAGTGTATATGAAATGTGCTTGTTTTGTGTGTGTATATATAGTGCACTGAAAACATTTAAGTTTAATATTATTATTGGGCCAATCCAACAATCTGTGACCCGAAAAGAAAATGTATCATTAAACAACAGCAAACGAAAATAACTCTGCCTTCCCAAAAGGGTACACAGTGTAATTTTTGTAATACTTTTGGCATGCTCATTTTGAACATCATAACACAAACATAAACAGCATTTGGCCAGACTTCCTAGCTGACAACACATGGCACACTTACGCGGGGCTCTCTGTAAAGATTATTCTCTTATCTGTCCCCAACAGATTAATGAAAGCTTTGAGCAAGACAAAATCCACGAAACAAACTTACAATATACAATTAACCAATGCGACTTCTCTTCAACACCATGTGTGTGTAATTAACAATTATGGTAGGAGACCAAAGTAGACGAGCACTGGAAATAAATGGCGACCGGGCTTGCGTGTGGCCGGACAAATAAAGTCATTAATGGTTATTATGGGCCTGGTCCTAATTAGAGATAAAACGAAGGGTGCATTGTAAATCCAAATATCCACTCCTCTATTCGAGGGCGCCCCAGCCAGCCGATGGCAAATGTTTTAATCAGTGCACCTCCAGTGAACAAGACCGGTCCCCTCGTTGATTATTGCAATTCAATTTAGAACATTAATTATAGCCGATGCCAAAGGGTATGTTCTCTTTTAGCTAAACCTCAACCTTTTTTCCTATTATACGTTTGCCTATCTGATACCTCTTTAGCACATGCGTACAATGTATTATACTCTGGATGGCATTCCCTGAAAGATTCATATAATTAATAAATTGAACGATGTACATGCAAATATATGGTATGAACGCTTAACTACCTCGATACTCATCCAGTGGCCATCACGGTGAGAAAAGTTCCTGAAATATCCTCAAAAAAACATACAATGAGATAAGTGATGTGCAGCAGGGCCACTCTTAAAGGAACAGTTTACCTGAACATTTACTTACCCTCATGTCCTTCCAAATCTTCAAGACTTTCTTTCTTCAGCATACCCGGATAGAATATTTTTTGATGAATACACACGAAGACCAGACAAGACAGTTCTCAAAATATCTACTTTTGTGATCCACATAAGAATCATAGAGTCATATGCAGGTTTTGAATGACATGAGGGTGAATAAATGATGACAATTTATTTTTAAGTGAACCATACGCTTTCCTGTAGCTCAGTGGTAAGATCATTGCGTTGTCAATGCAAGGTTGTGGGTTTGGATCCAATGGGATTGCAAATACCTATGTAAAATGTAGAGGATAAAGCAATGTAAGTCACTTTGGATAAAAGCGTCTGCCAAATGCATAAATGTAAACGTAAATGTATATTTTGTTCTAAAATATCTATTCCCTTATCGTTTTGTATGTACAGTATCTGTTCAGAGAGTACACCACAATAGTGTCAACGACAATACCGTGTGTCCTTTAAGAATGACACAACAAATGGGCAAATATATTTACTGTACACAATTGCAAGAAAAAAAGTGCAGTTTCAAGTGTTCAAATGTTGATTATTTGTCACTGCTGTTGGGCGGGAGACCATCCCAACCTACTCAAACACTTTTGAGGTCACTTTGGTTTGCCTTTGTAACTGCACAACAGAAAGGTCAAACAAAGCATGTTTGTGTTACACAAGCAGGTAAGAAAGAACATAAAAATCACTGTTGTGTGTGTTTGGGTGTGACGGTGATGAAATGAACATTGCCGCGGCTGCTCTTGTGTTTGTATAGGACTTTCTACACCGGCGCCCCCTCCTCTCCCGTGGTTCTGGCACGCCTGTCACATCTCCACACAGAGGCAGATGGGGCCTGCTTTTTATGTAGTAATCAAGGAGGAATTCGTTCCCTCACAGACACGTCACCCATGACCCCCCCTTCTACTCACATTAATTATTCATCCTCGGTGAGGTGAGCGCTGCCAAGGGTGGGCCAGCAGAGGAGAGGAGGCAGAAACAGAGGACCGGTGAAAGAGAGAGATCACTCACAGTTCTGGTTGTCACGGTAAAGTACTGCTAACCTCAGCGTGTCCGTCCGCTCGTCCCTTTCCCTCCACAGGACTGCAGTGAGGGTCATTACACTTCAAACTCACCTGAGAGAGATGAGAGAAGGTGTGGGTTGAGAGAGATGTCTATGAGGACAAAAAATTACAGAACAAATGGAAGAACAAAAAATGTCACATTACACATGTGTCCTAACCAGGCACAACATTAATCAAAAAGTTTAAAAGCAAAAATGTCATACTTTGTCTGGACAAACAAATTGCTTGCTGCGTGCAACAAAGACAAACAGATATCATTATTTAGTACCTTGGGTTTAAAAAATACATCTGAGGTGAAAAGAGTTTCTTTGTTTGCAGAGAAATAGAGAGATAGTTCACCAAAACAAATTTGTCATAATTAATTCATCATCATCGTCCTTGTCGTTCAAAACCTTAATTACATTTTTTCATGGGAAACCCGAAGGCGAATATTTTGTGAAATCTCACTTATTTTCTTGATGTTTGGTTACCAAAGTACTTCAAAATATCTGTTGTGTTCTGCACAAGAAAGTTATTATGCATGTTTGGAATGACGTGACGAAGAGTAAATGATAAAAACAATTCTTCTTTAGCAACTTTACATTGGATGTTACGATGAATTATGAACCATAGATGTTAGGCTTCTAGTGTTGGAGGACAGTATATCCAGATGCAACAGAGGCATTTCATAGTCCCACAGCTCATGCAGAAAACACCCGGCAGACAACACAGCTGTGGGCATCTGACCTGTAGATTTATCAACATAAGTGGTCTCTCTCTTTCTCTTTTTTTCCCTGGTTGACAGGCTATTCACTTCTCTGCCGTGGCAAAAAGTGTAAATTGATCTTGACTGTTTACTACAACAAGAGGGGACAAATGTTTTGCAGTCTACATTATTACGCCGGTAACCACATTGAATGCACTTTTTATACGGCGCTAATCGCACATTGCTTTCGCTTTAGCTAGATAATTTATTTAGCTTCACTGATATCCCTCACTTAGGTCATTAGAAAGCCATTTCCATTTGCTTTTTGGCCCATTAGTGGCCAATGCAACACAAGGCCAGCGCAATGCCCTTCTGTAATGCAAAACAACCTACATCGCATTTAAACTGATACAGCAACACAATAGCACTTCTAATGTCAGATTAAAATTATATATGATAGTGTGCAGAGTGACACGCTGAAAACAATCGTCCACCAAGTTCACCTCCCAGTCCTCACCGTTTCCTGTTGAACTCTTGACATTGCGGTAAATTGCTGTCATTACGGTGTTTATTGGACTTTGCGTGCCCTTCTTCTCACATCTTAATAGATGGAAATAGGAGTCTGCACGCTCCGCTGAGCTTCTACCAAGTGACTTTCAGCTACCTTGCAGAAGGTGGGCAAACCAGTAGGGAGCGGGCCATTATGGCAATGTTGTGGTTCATTTGAGTGGCGCGCACTGTGAGAGGAAAACATGATCTCTCTAAGTGACTGGGGAATTCTGAGTAGTGGGGTCACCGGGGAGGAGTCGCCTGTAAATTACAACTAATTACTGCTACTATTGAGTTGAGTTCGGCACAACCCTGCCATCACCGGACAGACGTGGGAGTGACATTGCACTCTAGCTTCCCCGTGATGCCTCTCTGTGGGCGCGCTGGGTGAGTGCAAAGCAGCCTGGATACTGTGATATTCTTGTTCACCTTCAAAGCCAAAAGGAGAGAGAAAGGTGCAGAAGCCATATGGTCAATCGTTCTAAGAATAAAGCAGCGACATTATTGAGATGGTGATTCATTGCATTCATATAATAGATACAATGTATCTGTTGGTTTGTAAATCGTGTTGAGCCGACCGGATAGCAGGTGTGCTATTATAATGATATACAGTTAATGGCTGCAATATACCATGCAAGTTGCACAGAACATAGAACACATGGGTTATCTTCTTCCACGATAAACAAGAGGGATGTCCATGCACAAAAAGTTAAGAGCCCATTTCAAGAATTTAAATGTAAATGTAAATATTTGTTTAGGTAAAATGGTACTGTAGTATGAACTACTAACAATATTTATCAAAAATTTCAAATAAATCCAGTTTCCTTTTGCATTTATTTGCAGAAAATTAAAACTGGAGAAACGGGTCAAAATTACAGAAAATATGGTTTGTATTTTTTCAGACCAACTGCAAAGAAAATAAGTTCATATTTATACTGAATATAACAACACAAACAAAATAAAACATTTCACAAAAAGTAAGTTATTGGTTAAAGGTATTAATACAAAAACACTAGCTTTGTAAGATGAATGGGAACAGACTCAACACAGGACATCCATTACATATTTCACATCCATTAAATTCAACATTAAAGCTAAAAATAACAGAAAAAAACGGCTAAGTTCTGAGAAAAAAAATGGCTCTTATTCTTATTAATGCAAAGGTGACCTTTTGAACGACAAAACAAAGTTTGTGCTACTGTGTGAGCTGAAGACCCAATAAAAACCATCGCCTCTGTGTTTGTCTTACAAAGAAGCAGCGCAGTGTTGCATGGACCGACATGAAATGGAAGTAAACACAACCATGGACACCCACAAAAGTGTCTTTGGCGTATGTTGCAAGTCTGCTGCAATTCCCCTATCCCCACTTTCAACTATGAAAACAACCAAAAAATGAGTCTATAAAGGGCAGCAGCATAAAAAAACAAGAAAAAGAAACATCCTGTGTATAAGCCTCTGTATGATCCCCAAGCAGTAAAATCACTCCTGTGTTCTTCATGAATGATACCCAGCTCCGCATTTCTGCAAAATATTGTATCACACTCGAAGGAGAACCCAGGATGCCATAAGAGGATGGGAGTTTGGAGAGGAGTTTACATGCTGCTCTCGCCGAGATTAAAGAAAACCCCACAAGCTATAGGCAGTAGATCAGACAGCAGGAGGGGAAACTGGGAGCCAGTAAAAGAGTTTGGGTGAAATGTCCAGCACGTGAAAATGCTGTCAATTATACAACAATATAAATTTGTATGCTGGTTCAAGCTGGTTTATGGAGCAACAGTCATGGTCAACCAAGCTGGTCGTTTCAAGTAGCTATTTGACCATCATACCATAACAATGCAATACACGTGTCCACAGGGAGGGATGAAGACATTTTTATTTAAAGGGATATTTCACCCAAAATACTCAACCTCAAGTTGTTTCTAGCCTGTATACATTTTATAATGCTAAACGCAAAAAAAATTCATTTGAAGAACGATTGTAAACAAACAGTTCTGGGTCACTATTGACTACAATAGTAAGAAAAGAAATTGCTATGGGAGTCAATAGTGCCCCAGAACTGTTTGGCTCCCACATTCTCCTAAATATCTTCTTTTATGTTTAACAGAACAAAGAGATGTATATAGGTGCGAAATAAGTGAGGTGGAACAAATTATAACAATTACACAATTATCATTTTTGGGTGAACTATCCCTTGGGGGAACAACAAATGATCCCCAGATGTCTTGCATGTGGTTTTCACCAGCTTCTTATGACATGTCTGAAAAGCACTTCACTAAGCCATTTTCCCATTGATCCAGACACTGCCCTGCTCTCCAGTGGAGGTCATCGGCCACACCTACCTGTACCATAACATCACATCTAAGTCTACGGCAGCTCAGCAACAGGGCTGGCTCTGTCCTTCTCTGAAACCCGACAGCCCTCAGGCCTTCTCTCACTGCCTGTCTCTATTTTCTTACTCTTTACATCTCCCTCAGAGAGAAGCTAAATGTGTCAGGAAACAACCGGAATACAAATAAAGCCGAGACTGAGATGTGAAAACAGCAGGGATGTGCACTGTTTACAACTGAGTTGGGAAGGCATTTAAAATTTCGATTTGATTTCTGAGTTGAATCTATATTCAGGTGGAAAATCATGAGGCAGAATTTGAATTTCAGCATAAATGAAAATTCTACCATCATTTACTCGCCCTCAAGTTGTTTAAACCTGTATACATTTTTGTTATCCTGAACACAAAGAAAGATATTAAGAAGAACGTTTGCAACCAAACAGTTCTGGGTCACTGTCGAGTAACATATAGTAAAGTAACTACTATGGTAGTCAATGGTGCTCCAGAACTGTTTGGTTTCCCACATTCTTCAAAATGTCTTCTTTGGATTTCCACACAACACGGAAATTAATACAGGCTTCAAAAAATTTGAGGAGTCAATTATGACGTCATTTTCATTTTTGGAAGAACTATCCCTTGAACTTAATTTACTTATACATTTATAATTTAAATGATTTTATGGATCAGTGAAAAACAACTTTCCCACAAAGTCTTCCAAATGTGTTCCTATACCTATAAATCATTCTGAATATAAGTGTCCGCAAAATGCATTAACATAGATTTAAATTGGTCAAACAAAGCACGTTTACGAGTTGAGAACACCTAGACATGATCTGTTATTCTATTTTATTTTTTGTATTGGAATTCAATTCTGAATTTTGTCCAAAACTGACAAGCAACACAGTAACAGACAGAAAAGGTGGGAATACATGAAAAAAGGCAGTAAAGAATATTCAATGAGAAATAGGGCTGATGTAGCAGCGGTGGGAAAGAAGACAGGAGATATGAGGTGGGGGTGGAAGCCAGAGCTGATATCCTGCAGCACAGTCAGTAAGCAAATAGACAGTACAGACATTAACACCTGGTAGGCTACGGCTTTACTAAAGCCTCTTAGCAGAGCGTGTGTTTAGCTTCCAGAGCATTTCCAGTGCATCTGCATTACAGAGGGTCTCGCCCCCAAACACGAACGACGACAAACCTAGCATGCCAAGGTGAGGCAGGCCTGCAGCCAGACTGTGTCATCACAGCTTGTGTAAGTGTTAGTTTGGTGGAGCGAGAGGAGCAATTATTTCATTGGCAAAGACAACACACAATCAAACAAATACACAAACGTTAATTATTTATTAAGCATTAAACAAAAACCTCACATTTCAGAGAGGTTTGAAAGAAACCTTCCATTTCTTGAGAGGTATATTGATACGAACATAAACTGTATGACACAATCTGTAGCAAAACGTCTAGCATCAAATCGGTATGCAAAGTGCAGAAAATCCGGTTTTCATCAAATTCAACGTTAATCTAACCGTCTGATGAAGAGATTAGCTCTGATGAACTAGGAGGTAATATCTTGAAGTCCTCTCACCGAGTAAAACTGACGAACGCAAACTCCCCCCTCAGTGTTTGAATTGTGTCAGGGCTCCTGAGGCACGCTTTCAAACTCCAATGCAGTGTATGAAGTTTCATCCTGAAATATAAACTTTGTTAACTTACAACCCTGCTAAAGCAATATTACATTTTAAAAGCTGTATAAACTTACTAAGTTCTCCTACCGTTTTGGCCATTGAAAGAATTTTCTTATATCTACAGTACAGCCATCAGAGGTGTGATTTTTTATTCCTGATACAAATATGGTCATGGGTTCAAATATATATCTTATGTATCAGCGCACATTAATGCAACCTTTTGAAATGATCTACAATTGTAATTCTTTGCTTATGGATGTATGGAGAGTAGTTCACGCTGATTTTAGTTAAGATTTCGTGTATTTGAATAACGTGATTCAAAGCAGTGGAGAGTTTAGCCTATGTAAGCATTTCGTTAACCTAATGATGAGATACCTGCAACAGATATAAATACATGCTGGTATGTTTAAAACATGACTGTTCTGCACAAAGGTAATGGCAAATTCAAGACATTTTCTAACTTAACTCCCATCATGTGAATCAAGGATCTGCTGTCCTATTCTGTAAGCACTTCACAAAACTACTATATGAGCGGTACACTGGGTCATTTAGACATTTCCAAAAGAAAGCCAAGTTCAGATAAATATTTAAACATTGAATAAAAAAATCATAAGATTCAAGAGTTGTTTGCGGTAGAATTCAATAAGAAATCCTCTAAGTTTAGGAAGCCCCCTTTACCCCTCTCTCTCTCTCTCTCTCTCTCTCTCTCTCAAGACACATGTTTTTTCACACCACGACAAATAGCTTTCCACAACAATCACTGTTGTTTCACAACTTTTCTGTCTGGTTTTCCTCCGCTGTTTCTATTAAGAAAGAAGAAAGACATTAAAGGACAGCAAGTGGGCGACTCCAGCACAGAGGAGCTCAGACTGGCGGCCACAGAAACAGCTGAGGTTAATAGATTGTGGATTAAACAAAATGAAAGAATATTATATTTACAGGCTACAGATGCTTGCCCATCGCTGAGGTCTAAATGGTAGTGTCACCACTGTGCTGACAGCATTCAGACCCTGTGCGTGTGTCTGTGTGTAAGAGAGGTAGGGGGTGAGGCGGCAGACACATCTGTGATTGGGTGATCGTGTTGAGCGAGGTACATAAATAGCCTCTATTAAAAACTCCGTTGGGAGACGCAGCAGCTCTCCCAGTCTTCAGCAGAAAGCTAAAAATGATCATTACAATCATTAAAGTGAATTGACAGTCAGCCACAGTGAGGGGCAAGCGCTGAATTCCATCCAGCATCTCTGGCGTGTAGTCCTTGTCAGTAATTCTTCGAGACAAATAGCACGACTCCCCAGACGCCGCCCCCTGCTAGTCGGCAGGCAGGCAGCACTAATTAGCAGGGGAGGTGTGAAGGAGAAATCATTACTTTATCTACACAGAGCTCACCCCTCGTCCCTTGTTCAACGGGGCGGTGGAGGGTAGAACGGGCGAGGGAGGGAGCGAGAAGGTGAAAGTTATAAGTCAAAATGGAGGGTAAACGACTACGTTGAGAAAGGGCAGACGGCGCTCGGTGGAAGGGTGGGGCAGACCGGGTAATGACTGGAGTGATCTTCATTCTCAAAAATCGCCCGTGTTCCTGGATTATTGACCTTGTTGTTCCTGAAACAACATCAGATTTTTTTAGTAGAATGTTATAGATAGGAATGTTGTTCCAGAAATAGCAGAAGACGTTGATCCATACTTTAAACTACTGTTTAAAGATTCACAGTTTTTATGTTTATATATTACAGGAATTGATGCTTCTGCTCACCAGATCCGTTAAAGTAAATTTACTTTGTTTACGTATAAATACTTTATTCATGAAATGCTCTGTAAATTATCTATTCTTTAAAGGGAAAGTTCACCTAAAAATGAAAATTCTGTCATAATTGAATAACCCTCTGTCATTTCAAACCTGCATGAATTTCTTCCACAAAACAAAATAGACAGCTGGTAACAGCTGGTAACCGTACAGATACAAAACCAACTGGTAATGCTGTTGGAACAACATTCTTCAAAAATACTCATTTTGTGTTCTGCAGAAGAAAGAAAGTCATGCAGTTTTGAGATGACAAGTGGGTGAGGTTGGTAAATTATCATTTTACATTTTTGTGTAACTATCCCTGTAAGTACTTTGCATTTTACGTCCTGTCAGTTTAGCCAAAGGTAGAATATACTTTAAAACTACGTCTAAAAAGCCAGTATCCCACAAACCTCTCTTCACTGATCAAAGCAGCGTTTGTTAATGTAATAAGGTTAAAAAAAGGAAGGAAGGAGGTGAACCGGCGAACATTCTAATAAAGTTTTAATCAAAACAAACAAACATTAACACGGAAGTTAAATGCCGGCAGCTACCTCACGGTCGACTGCCGGCCAAAAGAACATACATACAAACTTAAAACATATGTCCAGGCCCGGTCCTCTCTCGCAATCAGTCCTGTCCATTTGTCCTTTTATGCTCCCGAACTCCCGGAAGCAGGGGACCGGTGCGCGCACAGCTGATTTCCACTATCACTCACGCCACCGGCCACGCCCCACAGCTCCCGTCACGCCTTCCTCGCTTGCTCCACAGTTACGTTTACTGAAGCTGCCAGATGAGGGACAGGTCTGTGTTATAAATAAGAGACTGATGTACTCATCCTCATGATGATCATCCGGGCCACACACTTCTTTGTCTATCCTGGTCAGATCCAGTTTGCTTTCTCACAGATCACAGTAATGAATTAAATAGACATAATGCCTCAAAAGAGCTGTGAACTGATGAGTTTCAGGACAAAAAAAGTATACTCTGACACTTGCTCAATACTTCAAAGACCAAAAAAAGACACGCTTCACAGAGCAGCACAACCGTTTTCATCTGTGCTAATAAGAAAGATTTGTTGAGTACAACTTTGCACATTAGAGTGATTTCTGATGAGGAAACACTGGAGTAATAGCTGCTGACAATTGGGTTTGGGCAACACAGGTAGAAATTGAATTTCCAATGTATAAAAGTTATTTTAGACAGTTACAACATTTCAACATTACAAACAGCTTTGCCAGTATTTTTGATTCATTAAATGCTACCTTGGTGAACGGAATCATCAATTTCTTTCCAAAAGAAAAATAGCTCGATACTTTCAGACTTTTATACAGCAGTGTGGCACACAGGCACCGAGGACATCACCAGGATGACAGAAGCTGGTGCAGAAGCACGGGGAGCGCGGTGGCCAGGAATGGCCAGTAATTGTGGATCATGAAGTCTGATTGATGGCCGAACCCTGCAGGATGTGGCAGGCACCTTTTTGCATAGGAACGGCATCTACCCGAGTCCTCGCTCTCTGTCTCTCTCTCTCTCTCTCTCTCTCTCACTCTCTCTCCCCCAAAGCTCGGCTTTGTCCCTCAGCAGCATGATTCATGAGACTGTTGCTTTTCTACTGACCCTGGCAGCCCTGCAGCACAAACCATCAGGTACAACTCAAAACAGTTGCACCCTTCGAGATTAATGAGCTAACCCAGTACAGGGCGGAAATCTGGTGCTCTCTCTCGCTCTCCTCCACTATCACATACAAACACTCTCCCGCCCTCACGCATCAAAGCCCACTTTCATCTTTAAGTGAGAGAGGCCGACCACGCAACCCACGTGAGCTCATCAGGGTCACGGCTTTATACAGAAAGACACCGGTCGACCAGAAAGACGGCAAAACATAGAGGTGGAGGAGAGTGGTAAAAAATATGTTGATTTGCCTAAATACTTGCCATTCACGTCTGGACACAAATCCCTGCAGGCGTACAATGAAAGCCTGCAGTACATGCTAACCAAACAGGATTTAGCCTTGATGCTCTCGCTGAGTGGAACGATCTCTAGCCTCCGTATGTCTAAACTGCCACAGCTTTTGGAGCATGCTAAATATTTCAGCGAAGCTCAGATTGCGTGCAGGGTTTTAAATGTGTGATCTTTATTTCATGGGGACAGAATGCCTTAAAACCCCCGGAAGCAGCCCTGTTGCATTACTGGCATTTCTGTTCTGCACTTGGCTAAGCGGTACTTAAGAGCACAACACGTTTGAGCTAACTTAACTTCTCTTGAAAGCTTAAAACACGTAAGAAAGTTTGTAGATTGGACACTTTAACCTCATTTAAATACAGTCAGAAAAACAATGGGAGTGAATGGGGCGCAAAATACGTTCGCTTTGTTAAAAGAGGAAATTTCTATTAATATCTTCATTATAATATTCTGATTTGTAAATGTTTTCGGTTGTCACGCGTGTCACTGAATCATACACTTAACACAGACGAAGTAAATAAAACCGTATGTTTGCAATCTATCAACCCGACAGTTTTCTGCTAGCTCTCAATACAATGAAAATCGATAGCAGCAACGCGCAGGACCACACACAGAACACTCCCATCCTGGTATGAGTGTGGCAGCTATGTGCACAGGGACGAGCTCAGCGTGTTATCTGTCCGAAAAGAGGCTTTTCAGCATGTATTCATAAAGGTTCTCTAATGGCATCTACTGGGAGAACTCTCCTCTCCGTAGAGTCAGAGTATGAAAGTAAAGAGAGAGAAGAGCGAATGACTTCATCATGAGCAGAATAGGAATGATGCCCCATTGGGGTCTATTAGAGAGTCTTTACATATAATAGAGGACAGTGGGGACTGTGAGGTAGGAGATGCAGTAAAGCCCGGGCTTAGTGTTTCTAGGGGGATCAGTAATGAGAAACATCCCGCATGCAAGTCTGATATTTGGATCTCACTCGCGTTGAAGCGACGAGAGCAGAGTTTACGCTAACTTGGCTTTAGGAATAGTACACGACACCGCCAAGGAAAGATTAAAATGATGCAAAAACATCCAAAAATGGTGCAATGGAAATTTAGTTTTTAGGGAGCTATTAAAAAAGTGAGCTACCAAAAAACAAAAAATAATTGTCGAGAGAGATATTAAAGATAGTTTATAAACAAAGATACAAATGTTCTTTAAAGTGCTTAGTTTACCAAACCAGCAAACTAAGTGCAAAAACCATCTTAGCCAGGATAGGTTCTTATTGTTCCCTTATTTAATCTTTTCCAAACGGTATCAACCGCATTTCTTATAGAGTACAATAAATATACAAGGGGATTTGTACTTTGTCATTGCTATTCGTTATTGCCATCCATTGAGTATAATGATTATCAGAAATCTTCATTAAACATTTGCAACTTACACTCTGCGCCAGCTCCAGATTTAGCCGTCATCTATTGAGGTGAAGGAGAGATGTTCTCTCCATGCTGCTCATTAAAACTAGATTGAAATGGTGCCATTTTCGCTTATTGGCTTAATTGTCTGCTTATGTAGCTGGGCCAGATGACAGCGAGGATGTCAGAGCCAAAGGACATGTGCAGTCCATTCAGACGCCATTGCCAGATCTCATCACTAATCTTATGTGATTCATACACAGCATGCTGAGCCGGGCCATAAACGGCTACAATGAGAGCTCTCATCAATTATGAAGAGTGAGGTCATAAATCAGTGCCACATTAGTCATCAATCTGCACTGGTTGCACTCTGAACGGTACCTGAGGAACACTGGCCCAGCTTTGATGTTCAGCCATGCGCTTAACACTGACCGTTCATGTCTCCCTGAGTGAGACAAGAGGAGAGAGATGTTCTGATGATAAACCTGACACCTCAGATCCACTCGATCTGAAAAACATGGACAAAACAAAAGTATGAAATGATTTATCATTGTTGAGTTTAAAATTAAGACATCATTCAAATTAGGACTTTATTTTATCCTTCACTGACTCTAAAACCCCTTATCAGGTAGCACCAAAGTCAGTGTGTTAAAGTGATAGTTCACCAAAGAATAAAATAAAATTCTGTCATAATTTACTTTTCGTTTCACAACTGTATGACTTTCTTCAGCAGAGCACTAAATAAAATAAAATAAACCTAGTAACCGAACAAAGGTGCTGGTTAGCAACATTCTTCAAAATATCATCTTTTGTGTTCTGTGGAAGAAAGAAAGTCACAAATGTTTGAAATGAAAAAAGGGCGAGTTAATGATGACAGAATTTTCATTTTCAATCTGTCACTTTAAGAAAATAATTGCTCTTATTCTAAAAGGTACACTGTTGTTTAAATAATTCATGGCAGGTAAGGTTGGGAGTCATGCTTCTGTGCTTCCACATGCTTCCACATCTCAAGTGTTGTTGCTGGATCTCTGTGTTTGAGTCTATTCGCTCTGCATTGGTGAATGTTTTTGTAAATGTTGCTGTTTGTGTATGCATGTTTGTGGGCAAGAGATAGTCTGCTTCCACGTCAGTGTTTTTGCAAGTAGGTGTTGTGGTTGTCCCTGGTCCAACTCACTGCATGGTGTTTATATTTTCCTGTGTGGTCGGCATCTGTGTGTTGGGTAATGTGCATGTTACTGAGAGATACATACCAGAGCATGTGTCCTTTTCCATGGATCACTGTATCTTTCTCAGCCCAATGTCTCTTAAATTGGAGCGTAACATGTAGGAGTTCCTGTTCAGTCTTCTTTTATTCGATTTCTGGCTGTTTTTAAATACATCTTGCTTCAGAAAATTCAAATATCACCTATTTAAAAAGTCCTTCAGTTAATTCTCCAAATATTTTATTTTCTTTTAAGGGAAACTTTTCTTTATTAAAGTAACTTATCTTCCTAAAAAAAGTTCCAAGGTTGGGGCGTGATCTTAATTTGCTCAATTTGAGTGCAAATCAGTTTCACATTTATTAAATAGACTTACACATATTTAATCAGAGAAAATATACGATTTCCCTATAATGTATTTTTGCCAGCCAACGTAAAATAACCAATATCATTGAGGTGAACATGAAAACTAAAAGAAAATATACTGTATTTTTGCTTCGCCACTCCTGCTTACAGTAAAGAGGTCAAGCTGCATTTCACACTTTTAAGACTTCATACTGTTCAAGATAATAATAATAGTGCATACAGTATTTTAAGGGATAGTTCAGACAAACATGCCAGATTTGTCACAAATTACCTACCCTCATGTTGTTCTTAATTTGTATGACTTTCTTTCTTGTGCGGAAGACAAAAGAAGATATTTTAAATAAATGTCTGACACTCCGTCTACACTGTACGTGACTGATGACCCTGCAGCAGCATCGGTCTGTCTACAAAGGAAGCTGCAATGTTGTTAAAATATTCATCATGGAATAACACTACATATCAGAGTGTCCATGTGCACATAATACTTTAGTTAATGCCTATATTAACAACAGTACTTACATGTGAAGGCAGGGCACAAAATAATTACACAGTACATTTCATTAGCACTTAAGCACCTAATCCTGATCAGATCCTTCACAGGGAGTGCAGGCGTGCTTGTGGTACAGACACGTGTTAAAGTGCAAAACATTTTGATTTGCGGATGTCTTTTCATCCCTTTGCTGAAGGGGGTCTGAAGATTTATATTAACACATTTGACAGATGCTTTTATCCAAAGCGACTCACAGTACATTCAATCTACACAATTATCAGGGCGTGCTCACTGGGATCGTACCTATGATCTTTTGTGTTGCCAGTTACAGGAACACAGATTAGCATATTAAAGATGAATGTGCCAAAGTGCAAAAAAGTTTTTAACAGTACAAGTACTATTGAATATAATAGCAGATAAGGGTGGTGAGCTGCATGTATGTGTGAGCATTATGTGTTTAGACGGTTTCAAAACGATAACATAAACAAGCGTTACTTTTTGTGGCCAAAACTTAACTTCCGGTAAATATATGGAACGGAGTCCTCGATTGTTTATAAAAAAATATACACAATTAAATTCAACAAATTGTACATTTTTTATAATTAATACGCAATGAAATACTAATATAAATGAATTAAAAAATAAATATAAATGGTTATATTATGAGCTATTAGCCAGACTGATCAACAAACACAGACCGGATGTTAACTTTGCGCCAGGCGTGTGCGTCCAAATGAAACCATCAATAACAACGTTTGTCAGCCCACGACACAATTATCTGTGCCGAAACTAGATTTGAACATAATTTTCCTCAGTGCTTATGTAAATATGAACGCTCTGAATCGAGTAGCCAATCTGTCATATTATTATTATTTGGTCCATTGTTTTTCAGAAAATAAAATACATTTGTTGTTGAGGATTTCAATAAATACGAAGGAATGAACAAAAGCATTAAAACACACAACCACCGGACATTTTCCCACTGTGGGTCTGCCGTTTTAAATTTAGAAAAACATCGCTACCCAACAGTTCCATCATATGCCTCTATAAAAGAAAAAAACCGACACCACAAATAAATCACTTACACCTTACCATTCACCATGTACCTTCAAACTAACACTTCAGGAATAAAAAGCTAGCTGGGCATCCCTTGTCGGGCTTAGTTGAACAGCTGGACTGTGGAGTGTTTGGCTGGCAGAGAGAATGGCGCAGCTGGCTTTTAAGAGGAAGAGCTCCTTTTGAGCCTGTGGGAGGTCACAGCCTGCTAGGCCGCAAAGCGTTGCGCGGCGGGAGCCGTGTGTTAGCGCAGAAGGCCTGCGCCACTGTGTGCAGATGTTGTTCCGCCTCTGTTCTCATCTCTCTCTCTCTTTTCGTCCTGTATGGAGCTCTCCCAAAGATGCGCCACTCTGCCCACATTCTCATGGCAACAGCGAACGTATAATAGTGGCTTCATGGATTACCTTAAATGGTCAAAGGAAACCCCTAAGGTCACAGCGTCCTTGGCAAAATACATGTTTACCACCTTCTTTGAATGTGCCGAACAAAATCTTTTCAAAACCGTCAATTTAGGAGCGCTCTAATGATAAATAGCTTTTGGCCTTTAGTTCTAGTCACATTAAGTGCAATCATGCAAACCATCCTTTTCACGGCATTTAAAACAAGCTGCACAAAAACAACGTCCTTGTATTTATTGACCACAGTATGCGAGGCAAAGTACGGGCTGCCTCCTTTGTAGTTACGATTCTCTGGAGCAGATTGTGGAATAATGAGACCGCGCTCAGTCCCTTAGAGCTTTGTGACACGATACCTGAGGAGCCAACAGAAGTCATCAAACGGCGTTGTCAGCAGTGTCCTGACAGAGATGAATTGAGTCAAAGACTGAGGTGAGTGGCAGGACACGCAGTGGGGGAGAGGAGAAGGTTCTGAAGATCTCCCACAGTTGGGTGCCGGTGAATGCATCACATGACGACCTCAATATCTCTCCTCCATGTTCCACAGCAGCATTCTGACGTGACTGAAGAGAGAAGACCTCAAAGTGGGAGATAAGCATCAATTAAAACATTAACAAAGTATAGGAAACATTATTAAAGCAACTGGTGACGCTGAATAGTCCATAAGGTTACTGTAGTATATACAATTTGCATCACACACAAGCGACTTTGACATGCTTTCTTAAGCACCGCAGAGTCTTTTGTGTATGCTACAAAGCACAAATCTTTAAAGAGTATGTTTTGATGATTTTTCTCTTAAAATGAGATTACATACTGGGACACGCAGAGCGGGACGAGGGCCGCGAGGGAACGGCGCGAGGCCGGTGTCGCGAGTGATTATTAGCGTCAGCTGCAAGTTGCACCGGTCTCGCATCTCTCACGGAGGAGCTCCAGAAGCATAAAAGGAGGAGCGACAGCAGTGAAGGACAAGGCGGGTTTTATGTCATGTTTTAGTATGTTTGTGTGGCCGGCAGTCGACCGTGAGGGAGCTGTCGGCCCTTTCGTTTTGTTGTTTGTTTATTTTATTTAAACGTTGTTAATGTTTGCCGGTTCCCGCCTCCTTTTTCCTAACTTGGAACTTTGCTACACATACCTTGTGACAGCCTCAGAAAGGCATAGAGAGCTCACAAAATTTCAACAACCATTATATTCACATTAATCACACGTCTCCAAACTAACAACTTCCCACAAACTATGAGGCCGTGTTTCATAAAGCTAAAGTTTGTTTACTGTGTGACGCTAAACGCACAGTGAACTCATTATTTTTGACACTCATATAGACAAACAATTCAAGAAAATGTGGAAAAGAAACGTTTTGATTAAATTGGGTTTCTGAAAACATGACAGCTAATTTTACATATTTTGTTGGTGTTCGTTATCTTTTTCATAAATTAAGCACCGGAAACCGCCCAAAAGATTGAATTGCGATGAGATCCAATATTGATAACCTTCACATCCTAGTTTTCTTTCTGTTAACGAAAGTTTCAATAATTCATCTGACGTAAGAGAGACTATTATCATTCAGGTTAGGCTACAGTGTCTGAACTCTTGAAGGCAGAGATCATGTTCTTATTCTGACAATACATGCAAACCTCTGGCCTTCCTGATGCATTATTTAAAGATATTCTATTGAGTTTCCTTAGCATGGACATGAGGACTAATACATAACACTGATGGCAATGACCCCAGACACTCTGCAACTGAGAATAAACAGAAGCTGGTGACTTTGAGTGATGGTCATTCTAAGACATGCATAAGCAAACATTCAGCCCAGTCCTTTCTTAACCTTCAATGTCGCATCCGCAGGGTGCCAAACGTGAAAACAATAACAAAGCAAGGCTCACTATAAATCACCTCAATGTTTGTAAATATTTGCACACTTTCGATAGGTGTCTTAGAAGTTATCATCTATAATTCAGAGCAAAAAGTGACTATACTAGAATTGTTCTAATCTTGGCTGGCAATGGAGTAGAGCTAAATGTGAACACTGAATCAAACTGAATGACAGATCTGACGGGAAACAAAGAGAGGTGCCAAACCAATGAAAGCCTGGGAGTGTCTGAAGATCACATAGACCAACACAAAATCTACAAAAGCTTCCTTTCATCTTTGCGATTTTCAACTATTTTAAAATCCTTGTCAGCTCCCCAGGAGCCTTTGACATGAAAGAAAACGTTTGTACCAAAGCTTACTACTGTTTAATGGCATTAGAGCAGGGGTTCACAGCCTTTTAGGTCCACTTTTAATATTAGCACATACTTGTTATGTTTTAATGATACTAAATCATTATTGACATTCATGTTTTAATGTTACTAAATACTTTTAATGTCACGAAATCCGGAATTACTTCCGGATTGAAGTGGGAATTTTCAAATTTCCGAGACCACATGAAGGCAGCATTAGCCATAAACAAATTAAGTCAGACTTTTAATAAAATAAGGTTAGTATTAAAGGAGTATTTACATAGTCGCCATAATATGTTAAAAAGCATGAAAGAGAGGAATATTTAGTCAGTTTCTATTCCACAATTTCTTTCTTACCTAATACAAAAACTAAATCAAACGATGAATGTCCGCAAAAGTGCATACTAACTGAAAGTCAACGCATCTTTCAGTATCATGTGGAGCTGGGAATACCGATTGGTGTATGACAATCAAATTTCGCGAGAACCAATCTTACTCGCGGTATACGTTGATGTCATGGGCACCGGGGGAATGTCAGTCTAAGCCGCGATGCTTTGAGTCGACCACACAAAAGTTGGTCAGCCCTAAACAAAAGCGAGTTATTCACCTCCGCTGTTATATAAAAAAATATTTCTAATATTGTAAGCAAACTGGACCTGCTTTTTTGGCCATTCAGTGACACTTCACCCTTTATGTGCCTCAGTTTAACCAGGGCATGCAAGCATATAGTTGCATCAAATGGGTGAGAGCATTATGATGGCATACGCCTTTGCGTCCGGGTCACATTGTTTCATGCCATATTTGAAGCACAAGAAAATCTGCATATTTTTATTTAGGTGTATTCTATAGGTGAAAAAATGCTAATAGAAAACTCGATTAAGCACATTTATCTTGTAGGGTCAAGACCCAAGGTTGAGAACCTGCATTAAAACAAGGCAACCATGACCTTTGATTTCCTTTTCTGCAACGTGAAACCCGTGTTAAATCAGTTTTCTTGCAGTTAAACTTAACAGCGACATTTTAAACTGCATCTCTCACCGCAGGGTCCTTGTCAGTGTTGTGACTAAATAATGAAATTCAACCACGTCTCCAACCCAGAAAAGTTGAATTATTCCATGTTTGTTGTTCGAAGCAACAAGGGCACAGACAGGGCGGTCGTGACCTCAACCAGACGGAACATCCCAGCCTTATTGACTACTCTGTCACCCATTCGGCCTGCTTCTGATTTGACATTCCATTAACGCCTCCCGTGGGCCGCCGGTTGACGGCAGAGGAGAAAGCCAGGGACAGCGGGACAGGATTTACGAAGGTGCCGAAGCTAACCTCGTCTCTGACCACGGGTCGTATCCGCATGCTGATGTGTAATGTGCACTTTTGACTACTGTAAAGAATGGTCATAATTCATTTTTTTTGAAATTCAAAAACATTCGGGAAGATCAGGATAGAATAGAAGAGTGTCAAAATGGTGCAAATAACTACGAGTAAAAACCTTCATAATAAAAGAGAATTACCAATACAACTATTGCTGAAAAGTCTGCTTCCGCTACTAAAAATAGCACATGAATTATCATGATCGTCTAAATGCAGGGAGATCAGTTTTTCTATTAGAAATGGACAGTATTGCAACAAAATGGTCAACAGGGGTTTGACAGACGCTGGAGCCAGCAGGCATCAGATTTCCAGACTTTATTCTGCTCAGTCTGCTCTACAGCCTCATGAACAGAGCATACTGGATCCACACTACAGGGATGGTGCAGCTATCATGATATAAATGTGTTTTATTACAACACAGCTGGTGGGAAAGCTGGAGAGACGTTTTTTCTTTGGCCAGAGCAACTTGGCCATCTGGCCTTCACGGATGTGTGGTGGTTTATCTTTGCACGCCTGTTCTCGTACTGTTAAGGTATTACTAAGGGTGTTAAATGCACACGGTGGCCTTCTTTAGGTACGCGTACACATACTGTAATGGCTCTCATTAACAAATGTTTTTAAGGCCACTGTATTTTTCACTATAGCATGAATTTACATACGAAATTATTGATGAATCACAATTTAGAAATCTTTCAAACACAGTTTTTATGCAAAAAGCAGATGGCATCTTCTTATATTCCTCACCTAGCCCGATCATCCACCTCAATCAGATCTCAGGGATTTGGTGGTGACAAGAAAGCAGGGATCTAAGCTGTTTAGTTTGCTATTGATAGACCTCCCATCGTCTCCCTCTCTTTCCCCCTCACTTCCCTACCTAATGGTTGTGTGTCATCCCTCGACATCTTTGTTTGTCCAACCTCCAGGACGCCAGCCGTTTTCCGCACTTACACATACATACCGCCAGCTGCGTCCTAACAGTCACGGCACATCAACTGTCCAGATTGGTCGAGGAAGCCATGCATGGAAAAGCACATGCGGAGACGAGGGACACTCCTGGTTTCGATCGATAAATGTGTGGTGTGTGTTTTAGCTGTGTTTATGAGGGAAAGTTTAGCTCTGTTTGGCTCTCCATTGGAGACAACAAGACACATTCACATTGGGCGGCTGAATAATAAGCGAGTTTATGAAACGTGGCGAAAGCAGTATACAGCGCTACATGAAACCGCCATCAGGGAGCATGCCTGCCGTAACAGAGCTACGCTTAATATCAGCAGTCACCTTGTGATGCTCTGAACTATGAGAGAAGGGCAGGGAAAAAGAGAGAGAGAATTGGGGTAAAAATGGGGTAAGATGTGTAAGATTTACACTTTACTATACTGCTCTGTTCTATTATAGCATTATATGTTATATATTGTGTTCTTGTAGCTCAGAGTATTGCCAAAGCTACTTTACACTAACACGCTTACACTAAAACTACTATTACACTAAAATATTAAAAATCCTAAAAACAATTGTACGCATGTGTCCAAGTCAAAGCAGTATTATATTATACATTGCAAAGTGAATTATACATGTTGATGGTTTTACAACGTTTAAAATCCTATCAATTACTCATTAAAGATTTGTCATTAAAAACTCTGCCATTATCATATTTTTTATAATTTTGGATTACAATATTTATTGGTAATTTTGGAGAAATGTTAATTATTTTAATAAGTTCACAGAATTAAATTGAAAGAAAAAAATATATTATTATATGTCATATGCATGCAATATTGGGGACACTGTAATATACACTGTCATTCTTTCATGATGCTGCCTTAACATTTTAAGTAAAATCTAATTAAAGGGCATTAAACATGTATTAATATTAAGTGACTTTTTTTAAATATACGATTTTTATATTTATATTATAGAATATAAATAAAATAACTAGACGATTAGAGAGATACAACAGTTTTAACTTGGAATCTGAGGGAGCAAAAAAAACAAAATATTGAGAAAATTGCCTTTGAAGTTGTTAATCAGAGGTGCTATAGCAGGCCATCCACTCGCAAAAATAAAGTTTTTATATATTTAAGGTAGGAAATGTACAAAATATCTTCACGGAACATTATCTTTCCTTAATATCCTAATGATTTTTGGCATAAAAGAAAAATCGATCAATCTGACCCATACAATGTATTTGTGTCTTTTTCTAAGAATGTCCCCGTGCTACTTAAGACTGGTTTTGTGATCCAGGGTCACATATATGTAATTTTGCATGAATTCCCTAATGATGAAAGTAGCCCCTTGACATGACATCTTAGCCTAGCATTGGGCAACGTGTCACTGGGTCACCCTACGGCTGTTACGTCATGACGTTTGGTTTCTCCCTACAAAATGCCTTTGCATGATAGCATCAAGCAGTGTTCAGAGTCTTGTCAGTACGCATTGGCTGTGTGTGCAGGGATCAGGCCTGGCATCTGCACCAGTTATGTTGACATGCTTGAGCGTGTGTTTGCCAAAGCAGAAGCAGCATTGTGGCGAGTCAATCAGACAGCCTGTGACTCATCTGCTCCACACTTCAAATGGTGTACTCAGCCTGATACTTCACAGCCATTTTAGGCTAATTGCAAATCTCATATTTTACAATGTCAATTCACCATTCAGTGACTTCTAAAGGCATTCACTGTCTGGACATATCTGGGCCAAATGCACTCAACAGTGTTACTGCACACTATCGATAACAACCACATTCATCTAGTGTATTTGGGTAATGCTGCCTGCGATGCTGATGTGGTGTCTTTAAATGATGTCATTTCCCATCCACTTTAATCTGATTCAACACAGTTACAGTTATATTTACTGTTGATATAATACAAGCAAAATAAGCAAAGGTCGCACAATGCTTCGGAAGAAGTAACCATGTAACCCTTAAACCTATGTGCATGTTTTTATGCTTCGTTGAATGTAAGTAAAAATTCTTTCTCTCTCACATTCAGTTTTACAGGTCAGGCTAAGCCGCACCACTAAAAGATAAAACGCTTCTTTGGTCTCGCTGTTTGTTTGCATGCACGCACGCTCTGATCTTGTAAGTGCAAACTAAGTCCTATTTCCTTCTATGCGAGGCATTATTAATGACCCCGGGTCAAGGTGAAATGTTTTAAAGTGATAGCGCGCGGAACTGAATGGAGCACCTGCATTATTTTTTCATGAACGCTTGGGTGAACGAGTGCGCATTTAAGTGTATTTTAGGGTGCATGAGAGCTCAGAACAAGTGTGCATCCCTGCTCTCGCGGTCAACACTTCTATTTCAGTGTGCTTGTGTATGTGTGTGTTTGATATCGTTTGTGAGTTCTTCAACTGAACGCAGGGAAAGCAAGAAACTTTGTGGAGGGCTTTTATGTACTTTAAAGTGGAACGATCCACAGAAAAGCTTTTATAAAAACTCATTTTATTCCGGTATCCACTTCTAGGGGGCACTTACTCAATTTTAAGTCTTTCCTATTCTCTGCTTATATCAGTATGCCTTGACTTTCTATCTACTGTATGATGAAAGAAGAGCTTGGGTTTGATAAAATGGTCTTTCATAAAGGTCTGAATGAGCATTCTGGCTAGATGAATGATGTTGATTCTTGATCTTAAAGGAAGTTAAAATTTGTTGACAGCACGAGAGCCATAATTTCAATTGCAATGTCAATTTATTTTCTAAAATAAAAAATGACGGTTAGAGTAAGGTACTTACAATGACATTATGTAGTGTTAAAAACATAAAATATACCATAGAACCTTGCTTTATATCATAATGGCATGTTAAATCACATGTCATCTTTAAGGTCATGGCTTTATTATTATTATTTTTTTTCTAATAATACTGCTACAAAAATATTTCTAGTTAGAAATATATGCAACAAACAGAGAACAAGCGTCACAGTTCTGCTTTTAAACCCTCTTTACTTTCAATGTATAAGGTTTATATCTGCAAAACCATTTCAGTTATGACGACACTATGCTCTTCTGTGTCAACGCTTTGTCAAAACCAATAATGACTTGCAGGTATCATAAGGTTTTACATTCTTGCTTTGAGTCAGATTTATGTTTTGCCGAAGCTCTGTAAGCAAGAAATACGCACAGTGGTATATATCCTCTCTCTGTTTCTATCTTTTTCCATTCTCTCTGTTATTCCCTCAGGTTAGCAGTGCTGTGGACTGGCCGAGATCGATTCGGGGGGTCTAAACCAGAAAGCAATGATCCCACAGACAGAAAGCTTTCCTTTATAAACACCTGTCCACACACAGGAGGAGCTCTGCCGAGCCCCGCGGCCCTCAAATGCTCTGTGAGAGACCACCTGCCTCTGGAAAAGCCCCAGAACATAGACAGGATGTCACAGCACTCTGAATCATCTCGAATGAGAATGATGGCTTGAAAAGGGAAATGAACGGATGGACTGAGGACAGAAAATGGCCGGCTGGCAGGAGTGTTTTTCAAACAGAAGCTGCTTTAAGTCTCCTGTATACAAACCTTTGAAGAATCAGCAAAAGGTGCTTTGGCCAAATCCTGAAGGAAAAGACAGCCTGGCCGACAAGTAAATAAGCAAACCACAGTTTGCCGTATTTCACATTGACACTATTAGAGGAACAGTTCACAAAAAATTACAACTTTTGTCTTCATTTATGCATCCTCGTCTGTATAACTGTCTTTGTTCTGATGAACACAGAGAAAGATATTTGGAAGAATGTAGAATAATGAAGGGCAACTTTAGTCAACGGTGGCCAAGAATTGTTTGGTTATACGCATTCTTCCAAATATATTTTTCTGTGTTCATCAGAACAAAGTAATTCATACAGATGTGGAACAACTCGGGCGTGAGTAAATTTTCATTTTGGGGTGAAATGTCCCTTTAAGGGGTGGGTTTAGCTTAAATAGACATTAAGAATGATACAATCAAATAAATTTAGTGAATGGTTGCACAGAAAAATAAATTCAAATGTAACTCCTGTGACCAACGTTTCAAAAGCTATAAATAGCTATATAGATGTATATACATTCAAATTAGACTATTTTACAGACACAAATAAACAACAAACACAAAAACCAACACAACCTCACAGAAATTTGTAGCTATTAAAGGGTTCTAATTTATATAAATTCATTCAATCTTATTCATATTTTCTAATAATTGTCTTATTTGGTCCAATTTACAGTACATATAAATTTACATCAATATAATTGGCCACTTTGTAAAATAGTTATGAATTCCTGTTAGATCAGGCTTCAAAAATAGCATAAATAATTGAATATTATGAATATTTTGTTGACTTCATACAAAATGCTTCAAACAAACTATAAACATCTTTTAAATGTTTATTGGAACTTACCTAGCAAACTGGAAAATGTAGTGATATTTCCTCTTCAAGCACACCCAATGTAACTGGTAAACACGGCTCGGTATCCCTACAGGGTCACGTGATGATTCGGTTCGAACCAAAACATCCTCAGGACCGCCAGAACAAAAACGAGGCTAGAACATTCAGAATGCATTCTCACACAAATATGCAAAAATATACACTGACAGTCAGACACTTATACAGATCTGTGGAGACATATATGTCAGCAGTCTGATTATGGTTATGAAACGATTCAGATCTGGAACACTTGCGCTTCAAGCAAACACAGTGCACTGCAACAATTCATAACAACGAACACACACACACCAAAATAAGTTTAGTCGAGAGCATAGGCAGACAGAATGGGCACAGGCACCCGACTCTGTATTTCATCTTAGTTTCTCTACTTCTGGATGCAAAATACATCATTATTATGTTGTATTCCTGTTGAAGGCTGATCCATCAGACTGTAAATTGGTGTGGGTGGCTGTACACACGCCCTGGGTTTATAAGAGAGATGGAGTCTGGTGCAAGAGTGAAAACAGATGAAGAGGGTAGAGATGAAAAGTGTGTGTGTAAAGTATGTGTGCGGTCGCAGTTTATCTTTCAGAGCTCAGGCTGGGCTACTTATCTGAGCGCAAAATAATAAGGGTAATGCATAAAAAATAGCTTCAATGCTCATTAACTTGTATTGTTCTATTCATCATACGTTTTCTAAACAAATTAGCTTTTGAGACTAGCCTTAAAACAAAAATAATAATTTGTTACATCTATATTGGGCTTTATCTGGCACTCAAAGCGCTTTACATGGGAGGGGGAATCTCCTCAATTACCCACCTGGTTGATGCGACGGCAGCCATATTGCGCCAGCTTATTGTGTGAGAAGAGAGAGAGTTACGAAGCCAATTACATATGGTTACACCCCTGCTCTTATTCAAAGGACATCCTGGGATTTTTAATGAGTACAGGAAGTCAGGACCTCATTTTAACGTCTCATACGAAGCCTTGTTTTCACAGACTGGGTCACAAACATTTGTAGACGCATACACACAAAGGTCTACATTGCTTAAGGCATGACGGCAATACTTCACCATGAGGTCAGAAAAATGTACTTCATCATGACATCAAAGCATCTAATGAAGGAATGTAGAGCCACTTATTACAGATCATAAGCAAGACGTCTGTATGAAACAGAACTTGCCTTGTAAAATTAGACTGCATAGCTCACAAAGAAATACTACAGAAAACACATGAATAATTGCCATGGCAAATCACTCATTGGCCATCGCACCTTGTCTTTGGTTTTTAAAAAGCCCCCCATCTGTGTCAGTGATTTAGCAAGCAGATGCACAGCAGAAGCAGCCACAATCGCTTATGCTCACAAACAAAATGCACACGCAACAGTCTGCCAGACAGAGCAGGGCCGCGTTGCAAAGGGCTGTATCCTGACTTATATCCATTCAAACACAAGCACGCACGCACGCACGCACGCACACACAGACAGACAGACAGACAAAGACATACAGACAAAGACATACAGACATACTGTGTGCATGCAAGCAGGATTGCAGGGTAAAAGAACGTGTGAACATCTTTAACGTTCCATATCCGCACAATCCGGTGGATGGTACCGACTATGACCAATGATGCACAGTTCAGATTCTCCCACACACACGATTATAAAAAAAAGTGTATTTTCTATTCTCTAAGACACAGATTGACAAGGAGGATGGTGGTATAGAAAGATAGTAATAACAGAGGGGCATTATTGACTTCTCCATCTCTAACCACAGTGAAACCAAATGTCAGCTGTCAAAAGAACAATACAAATAATGCAGGGTATTGTGGAGAAGTTTATAGTTAGCTTTGTAAACGACGACTCCCCACATAATTCCGTCGGATTCAACTGACAAAATATCATGCACGTATGTACTGTGAAGTCGAGCAAAGATAGAGAGCAAACAATACAATTGAGCACTTCAAACAAACGGCACAGTGCTGTTATCTTCTACTGACAGTAGTTATACGTTGCAAACCCTTCAATTCAGTAACTATATAAAACTATTCATATGACATATTGCAGAAAAAAAACTTGCTGTTTGTCTCTACAGCTGATTGAAATGTGCATTTAACACTGGATTATAAAATAAGCAAGGCGTTTTTCTTCATGGCATTTAATAGTTTAAATTCCCAAAACCAGAAGATATCATTTTTGCTTGTTATTGTAAATTTTCCATAAATGTTTAGCTGTCTATTAATTTACATTGTGATGCAACCAGTTTTAATCGACAAAGTAGTTCATCTGTTCTCACAGACTGCATGATGTGAGCACAGCCAGTCGGAATGTATTTTTATAGTTTAATATAAAGTCATATTGAGTTGGATTTGGTTGCAATTTCAATTCTGTGTACATGTGAAGTTGTAAAATACTGTACTAGTCCTATATTTGGTGTGACAGCAAGAAGAAAACATTATATTTGAAATGTGAAATTCCATAAGAGAGATTTATCTTCATTTTTAGTTTTAATCTTAAACTATGCTTTCACACCATAAGACACATATACGGTTGTCAACTTCCCCTATGCAATTAAACCCACAGATAACCCACTTTGTGTTTGCATTTGGGCAATTTGGTGAAAATGTCAACCTTACCCACGAATAAAAGATTTTAACATTTGGTGGATCAAATACCCATGTGAGATCTCTCATCAAATTTGTAAACCATTTGTTTTGTTTTTAGTGCATGATTTTTCATAGTCAGGTAAGAGCCATTTTCAGGATTGTCACATCCATACCGCTACTTATTCCTCATAAATGGACTCATGAGAATTCATATAAAGTAACTATTTTATGTTCTATAAAGAGACATCCCTTCTCCATTCATTGGGTATTATTGCTTCAGGATTGTGCATTTTATTTTACAGAAATCCTACAAAGTTTATCGTCTTCCAAAGACCGCGTCCTTTTTTGGTCACATCCATAATGCATGTTTATTTCCCTTTTTTATCAACAAGGGTTCAGTAAAATATAAACAGATGGTTCAATATAATCGTAACAAATTAATTCTCTGAGCATTTTAATGTCACGTTCATAATGCAAAATGTCACGTCCATAATGCTGGAATTGCCCATCTAGACATGAATTAATAATTTAGAGAATAACACCTTATTTTGAGAAAGTGGTTATTATTTAGTATGACATTCTGTTACATATTCAGGTACAGTGTGCACAACCATTTTCACCTTTTTTTAATTACAGGTAAAAATTAACAAAGACGTTACAAATATAAATCGCATAAAAGACAATAAAACACAATGGAAATGGATTACTACACTACCTAAAAAAACATGTCCTGAGACAGCTGTAGTTGTTCTTACTCATGTAACTCATGATCTAGTTTCAAGCGCCGAGGAATGAGAGAGGTTGGTGGAGAAGTTGAACTGAATGAAGATCGAATCACTTCTCAAAAACAGTTACCACACAGTCTATTTTGGCAATGATATGCTAAGAAATCACAAAATTAAAAGAGCGATCCAGGTTTATATTGAACAAATTAAAGTGCACCATCATACAATCTGAACTGAGCATATTGAGCAAATGTGGATAAATGACACTGCAAAGGACCCAGATTGGCACAGGTAACTTTGAATTTTCTTTTCTAGCCTGGATCTGACTTAAATATGAAGTCACCTGCAGCTGCTAACCTGCATTATGAAATATCCTCTACTGTACAATATTCTCACCAAATACCCATGACACATATATTAGCCTACAGTAATACACACATTTAACAACAATATCACAGACGGAGGGTAAAAGATTATTGCATGGTACAAAACAATGTTTTTCTTAGGGGAAAACATCTAAAAATTACACATGATTTTGAAGAATAAGTCACAGACATTAGCCTTGCAAAATTGATGACATGATAAACTGTTTTTCTGGGGAGACACATCGCTGCAAGCTACCTCTTGTTTCAAATAAATCTTCTTCACAAAATTAACAAATTAGTGTGATTCCATCAAATCCATTTGAACTGATCTGCATTCTCCTCTTACACTCCCTTCATACCTAACAATAATAATGACAAAAATAATATAGAAAAAAAAACCATAAGTATAACAAATGTTTGGCACGTTTAACAAAATGTAAGCCTTCTATATATTTTTCACCCGAGCATCGACTGTATATTTTGTTACATGGTACCATTGGTAATGGCTATCAGATACTGCAACTGGGCTTTAAGGATGATCGGACTTGAAAATAAAAATACATGTTGGAGGTGTTTGCACCGAAAGCCTGTGGATGCTGTAATTACCATTAACACGAGTTTAAAATAGCCGGTAGTGAAAGCTGCATGAGCCCAGCGCAGCATCTATTGTGATGTGCTGGAAAGCATTCAAAGGGCAGTTTTAATTAGAAAAGCAAATCAATGGATTGCGATACGCCGCATCTCGACCTTTCCTCGCTCTAGAGTGTACGACAAACACAGACTAAAGCAGAAAGCTTGTCTAACAGCGCTTTGTTTAAAAGCATGGGCGTTCTCGGCCATCCTTTAGTCTTATACACTTACATAAACAAAACTACCAAAGATAGCATTTATTGAGGTTGGATGAAAATGCTTTTTGTGTGGCATGTACCAGTAATGTTAGGCAGTATTACTCCAGTCACCCGTAAGAGAAAAGACACTACTATACATACAGTTGCCTGCAGTGTTATGGACGCGGGGGGCATGAAACATTATGGCAAATGACTACTCACGCCACAAGCAAGAGTGTGGGGAGCTGGTAGAGACTTCACTAATGGTTTTCACAGGAAGACAGCCACCACGTCGTGAACATCTCTTTAATGTCACTATTCGGTTTCCTTTGGACTGGGATCTGGTTAATGCTCACATTTCAAAGACTTCGGGCTGTATCTGGCAAACTGTGAATAAATACATATTTTACAAATTAGGAAAGAATGCCGCTAAAATGAGCTTTGAGCACACAGGTCGTGCTGCATAGCTCTAGAATAAATTCTACTCGGATGGGATTGGTTTTATATGAGAGGTTTTGAGTCCTTTTATTCTGTCCGACTATCTTAGTTAGTCTAATTTGTAAGATCAGGTGATAGCGAAGAATACAGTGTGTTTTACCTGTAATGTGACCCTGTGAAAATCAAAACAGTAACAAATTTCACAGACGTGTCTTGCGAAGTAATTCAGTCTGACTTTTTGAATCCGACAAATTCAAAAGGTCAGGCAGAAAGGTAGCACATCTGAGAGCTCTTAAAAATGGCCGAGGAATTAAAAAAACAAACACTAAGCAACGGTTCACTAAAATACTTCCCTACATACGGTAGAGAACTAAAAGCTGAAATCAAGAGAACACCTATGACACACTTGAAAACAGAAATGAATGGCATCGCTTTGATTCGTGCTTGCTGAACACACCAGCAGATTCCCTTAACAAAACCTTTGACTCGAAAGGAGAAATGTCTATGAACGTTTCAAGTGTTTACTGTAGATAAAGAGCAATAACTTTCAGCCACTTCGGGAACCCTGCGGCAGCTGGCACGGCACAAATGTGTACACACGATAGCGTTGATGCTAAAAATCAGCAGCTTTTTCATGTTGCTACATACATCAGATCTGTAATATATGAAAGGGCACAGACTATACGTTGCGGAGCGCGACTGATGTAGAAATGAGAGGAAACCTGGCGTCTAATGTTATCTGTTATGTGAAATAAAAAGCAAGGTGGTGCCAACCAAATCAAGCTAAGGATTTGTTCAATCGAAGCGGCGATGAAGTCCCTTCTATGATATGCATACAAAACCGCACCGTCCTCGCTGGCGCTTTTGGCTTGTTGTCAACAAGACGATCGTGTTTGCGCGTTGAAAAATCCAATAGCGAGAGATCAAACTGCAGCCAATCGTTTGACTGTTTGCAGATAGAGGGATGGACGTGAGCCAGATCGGTGGAGTTTGCGTCATGAGATGCACTGAGATATAAACAGAACCGACGCAATCATGAAAATAACAAACAAACAAAGTCGAGCAAACAGAAAATCTCAAATAAACACCTCCAAATTGAACGGGTCTTATGCATGAAGAGCAATTGAATGATATTTATGTAAGGCTTCGTAGAGGGTCATTGTTATCCTGCGATGAAGTGTAAGCGGTGGCACGCGTCTTTGAGGTTCGTTCTGTATGCATGTTCGTGTGGGTGGGTATAGATTTGAAATGGGGAGGGCTTTCCGGCGGGGGCTTTTGCTCTCTCTCCATCCCTGTTCAACCCTCCTCGCTTTCCCCACTCTTGTGTCTTTGGCACTTGGCGAAGCTTGTCCTTAGCCGGCAAGCGATCATCGGACCATAGGGTTTGCATTGTGGCGTGAACGGGATCTTTCCAAACCAGTGCGACGGTTGTCTGTTGACAGAGAGAGAATGAGACAAATGGGTAAGAGTCAGTGGACAGTTTGAGACAGACAAGACACAAATAAACACAAAAGGGAGGGAATAAAAATATTATAGATGCACGTGCCTGGCACAAAGTAGACTTATGTGTGTGTCTGTGTTTGGTTATCAGTGTGGCTAGTGGCTAGTAATGTAACAATTAATTTTATATTAAAATATTATATATTTATTTTGTTTTATTTGTATTAAATAGGAGGTCTGATGAAATTTCCCTTCTTTAAACTTAGTTAGTGAGTAGTATAGCTGTTTGAGCATAAACAACGATTCGCAACGCTCAAAGTTCCCAGTAAAGGACGATATTTTCTTTAACAGAAATCACTTTTTAAAGACTACAATAAATGGCTTGTTGGTACTACAAAAACGTTTTCCTGGGTTAGTGAATGAATCACAAAATGTACTTTGACCATGCCCCCTGGAACACGTACAGGGTAATGGGCGGGACATCTCAACACACACTCTTAGCAGTAGACCAATCACAAAGGAGAGACTCAGTGCATACCGAAAGTTTAGTTAAGTCTGGGCCACATAACGTTTGATTATGTTGTTGCCACTGAAACGTCTATCAAATATTTCACTTTATATTTATTTGACTAAATATATTACTTCAATATAATATTTTTATTTGAATTATATGTGGCCTGTCTTGTACTCAAGAACTTGTCCACCTATTACAACACAGACTTGAGAAGAGACTCTAAATGGGCACGAACACTCAGAACACATTGCATTAACACTAGCTGTGCACATTTCATAGAAGGCTTTGGTGTTTTAGAGGGACCGTGTTAAATGTTCCAAGAAGAGAACAAACTACAGGAATGTTATTCTCGGTTATAAGCCGTTGCTTAGCAGATCCTTTGTAGCTCTATTTGAAACCAGGCCAGAGAAGAATATGATGGAGACAAATACTAAAGGTGTTAGCTGAACCCGGCTAGAGAGGCCAACCCATTATGGCTCACACAAAGGCCTTCTCCATTCCAAACATGGTGTAGTGAGAGGCTGGGCGGGGGCCATCTGGCAGGTGAAGTGGACAACCTTTCTTCTTCCTGTGGATTCAAGAGCCAACTCCATGCTTAAGCCACCACACCTTTCCTACCTACCCCTGGCAGCTCTGCCCGTGCAACTGCCATTACTCAGTGCCAGGTGCCCATGCCACCATGGGCTGGGCATAGTTTAATGGAACAGGCCCCATTTATCATGTCAGGTAATGAGTTAGGAGCGAGTGGGCACGGCAGTAAAGGTGGATTCATACTTTAAACAAAACTGAAGTCCAGCCTGCTCGCCAAGGTCACTAGTGAGAAAACAAGTCGAAATCACTTTATGTTTTACGGCTTTAGAAAAATAGATTTTGGTAAGGTGAAATAAAGCAAAGTCGTTGTTTTATTACTACGGTCAGTTTGCTGTTGAAAGCCATGCTGGATGATTATAAGCCCAACTGCCTTGTGCTTGGAAAAGCCCTTTTTGAGTTTGCCTAGAGCCTTTTTAATTCAAGCTCCAGTGGATGTATAAATCTGTCCTAACAAGGAAACTCACCACAGGGGAGGGACAATGCTAATAACAAGAGGGTAATGCCAACAGATAGAAGAGATGCAGTTATGGCCAAGGGAGGAAAAGATAAATAAAACTTGAAAGCACAAATGGAAGGAGGAAATACGCGTTTCTCAGCAGGATGACTTCCTCCAGCATTGGTGAAAGTTAAGGATGTTGACCTTTCAACTCCGCACGTTCCCTTTGCAGGAAACCCATAATATGAGTCGAAATGACGGCTGAGTCTTTCATCCACTTCTACTTCAAAAAGCCAGATGCCCGGAGGCCTCCGGGCTCAGCCTCTCCCTCTCTCTAAACCAAACGTGCAATGCAACTACACATTGACAGCGGTGATAAAACAAAAAACTTTCAAGAAGTTCTACGAGGCAGGGCTGTTATTGCAAATTTTATTTACGGTTTCTACAAAGGGGGCTCTTTCTTTTATCTTCAGACCCAGTCGGCATTCAAAAACTCTGTTTGGATGATATAGTTCCTCATCCTGGATGAAAGTGGGTAGAATCTAAAGTGAAAACTGTAGTCCATTGTTTAGCCAATTGCTTCTAAAATGCCTATTTTGTTTGTATATTGGAAGGTGTTTCGAAGAGTATTTTGTCCGATTCAGATCTGTCAGAGCTAGAGGCGGTTCTTTTGGTTTGTGGATCAAATTGAAAATGATAGAAAGTAGCAAGGCTAGTTTGAGAGTGGAAGATTTGGAGCATTCGGCACAATGGGGAAAATAAAGTGTAGAGAGCAATACTTGAGATAGATTGCTCAACAGATTGAAGAAAAAAACGAATCTTTCAAACAAATGGATGGGAAAGACGAGCCACCAAAACTAAAAAAGAAGCCTTTGAAAAGACCTTCCCTATCTCTTAATTTGGGCTGAAAAGCTCTCTTAGATTCTGGTCTCAGGTCCTTCAATCTGAAATACTCGATCAACAGAAACAATCACACCAACCACCAGCTCTTCACACATTATAAAGCTGTTCTCTAAGGGACGGCCATTCACTTCCACAATAAAAATACACCGGCAGACAATTTCAGGAGAACTATTGCTCCGATCACAAGTCATGTGTTTTTTTACCTGCTTTTCCCAGAGGCTGCATCTGTAGGTTGAATGACAGAAGAAAAGGATGAATGTGAAATAAGAAAAGACTGATACAAGAAAATGAACATAGATGTTATGCAGCAATCCAAGATTAAAGATCAAAGTGTTTAGCGGATGTTGGGGAGGCGGAGACCATCGTTATCAAAAACAAACCTAACAATCTGTTGCACAGGGTGATTATGGGATTGGCCAAGGGTTACAGAGGGAGGACAACAGAAGATTACTAAAAAGCTAGTAAACACACACAGAGGAGCGTTTGCCTTGAACACCTTCACTGTATGATTGACTGATGGGTCCCTGATGGCCCCTCGTGCATCCTTCTAATGAGATTAAACAACATAATGGATTTGGCATTACTGTCATGTGCCTATAATTACATGAAGTTACATCATCAGTTGCCTTCTTCGGCACAAGGTTTGCTTCATGAATAACAAATAAGCTTCAATATACACTCTTGTAAATACAGTATGTGAATAAACACAGGTAATTATGCTAGTGAATAACAAATGTTTGCAATGAATATTAAATGAACTGAAGAATATACTTTAAAAAAATGCATCTGTTGTTTTGGAGAGACTTTCACAGGCAAAGGTTTACATTGGGAGCTACACACACACACACACACACCCTTCAACCTCATAATGTGCAAACTCGTATCGCTTCATATTTTTTTCTGCGACAAAATGTAATAAAGATGATTAAATCTCTGAGGGCCATATGTCAACACGCAGTGTTTACTGCTAGTGGGCCATCATAGAGGGAGGTGTGAGAGAGAGTGAGACTCTATCTGCTCTTCTCATCTTCAGCGTTCCTTTGCCATACTAAAGCTTTATTTGTAATGGAGCACTGGAACTAGAAACAGGAAATATAAATAGGATGTGAAGGTGTGTTATTTTCTTAGCTGCAAGTTATGAGGCTGCAGGAACAAAACTACAGTTACACGAAGTGAGGTTTCCTTCAAAGCTGAAGAGTAATTGTTTTGAGGAGGGAGTGGATTCAGTTGCACCCAGAAGAAAACGGACAGAGCACAGAGAAAACCCTGACAGCCTCTATTAACTTATCTGGTTTTAAAGCGAAATTATTTGAGTAATGTTAATATGTGAAGAGCATATACAGACAAATTTCAACAAAATCAAACCTCTTGAGTGACAAAGTCATCCAACAGAAATTTGAAAGATTGACAGCATGACAAGATACATGAAAATTGAGGTTATCACATAACTTATCAAAATATTACTTATAATATATATGTAATATATATATATTATATTAGTTATACTTTTTAAAAGTGATTATGAAACATACAGAGCATCTTTTCTGTTATTTTGAGCTGTTTCTCCAGTTTTCATTTTCTGAAAATAAATGCATATAGAAACAACCATTTTATTTGAAATTTGGGAGAAAATTGTGTCAGTTGGTCACAGAATGAAACAAAATGCTAACTTAACACATGAATAGTAAATTCTGAAAAACTGAAAATAATGTTGAAATGGTGGCTGTTTAGGAAAAACAGCTTATCTTAAAATATAACGGTGGGTATGAGTCATTAAAATAAAAACTCTTGTTAGTGGAAATGTAGAATAGTTATTTGACATCAACATTAACCGACACTAAATTAATGACTTTGAAAAACTTTTTCTAAAAATAACACTCTTAATACTCGCTGAGTATATGGGGATCTTAAGTACTCACTGATATCCCAGATCTTTGTCCACATTGATATTTGAGCTCTTAAGAGCATTCCATGACATACCCAAAGCAAAAAAAAAAGATGAGTAGATAACTACAAATCCACTCTAAAGTACCAACACTCTGCTGAACTTACGCATGTTTAGAGAAACTGTTGAGCATTGGTTCGAGCCAGCCACTGCAGATCCTCTAACAGAAAGAGCAAACACAAGTTCCCCATCAAACCAAGATGGAAAAGAGCTCTGATAAGCTTTAGGTCTGGTGCGCCTTCTCCCTAAATCTCTCCAGAATCATTTAATCATAACTAATCTGACAGTTTGTCAGACCCCAAAATGAGTAAAATAATGAAGTGAGGCAGCAATCAAAAAAGATGCCAAACTTGGTCAGCGAAGATCTGAGTTTAGCTAATCCTGCTCCTCAGCCTTTCATCTAACATGGCTCTCAATCAAAGCCAGGCTTCATTTAGACATGCTCACTCGCCACCTTGGATAAATGACCCAGTTATTTGATATCCACGCTGCCCTTCACTGCTTTTCCTTTTAAGAGTTAAAGTTCAGCCCATCAATAAAGAGCAAGAACTACACTCTCAGTTAAAAATCAACATCTTAACCCAGTTCTCTGAAGTCTGGTTAACCGGATGCCCTGCAGAACCCTGCATTGTCCTGCATTCTCTCTCGGCCGGTCGGAGCTGAAAGGAGAGCCAGGCCTTAGAGTAATGTTTCTTGACAGCTAGGCACACAATACGGCGCAGGAGAGCTGGAAATCACTACACATGTCGATAAACAAATGCTTATTTTTAGAGGAGTGAGCGAGGCACTAGTTTATCTCTGTAGCGGGATGGCCCTGACAACTCTGTAACACCGGCAGGATAAGATGCTATGGTTGGCGTCTAAGGTAGGATGGTCTTGTGTCTTTTCCTCTTTCAGGCCTATGTGGCCCACATCTTGTCTTATTAGGAAAGTGGACAAGAACGTTTTTCTTTTACGGACCAGCAGGGTTTTAAAAACAAGGAAAAGCGAAAGTAGCAGAATTTGATGTCGCTCTAAGCCCCACAAAAGAGACCCCAAAAAATGAGCTGGGAAGCAAAGGCACAGATCGCAGCCCTGAGGCAAATCTGCGGTGTTAATCATCACCTCGGCAGTGTTGTGGGAAGGCAAATGTGCACTATTAGCAACATGGCTTATTCTCTCTAATGCTGCAGGCAATAACTGAGCATTCAGCCTCTTACCAAAAAGATGCTTGGAGTCTTTTAAAGCTATTTCATGTATGTTTATTATGTCTTTAGTGTGTATTAGCCCTGAAACTGTGAATAGTAAACACATTCAGTTGGTCATGAGCAGGTGTGCAAACCGTATCTCTTGGTATGGGGTGCTTTCAACATGCTGGGAGGCTAAAACATGGGGGCCAAACTCAGGAAAGGTGTTTGGCTAATCCATGTGTTAGGCCCCAGGCACCATGCCTGAACCTTCAAGACTGAATGTGACCCAGTAGAGAGCTGGCTTTGCCAATAGAATGAGCATTTGGATGGGCTTCTGGTATACTGAGGTGGAGTTATTGTGCATTTTATAAAGAAAGGACGAATGTAAATGTTATTTATCCGTAACACTTAAGTGCAAGTGACAGTGAAGTATCGGCTGTGATTAAGCATGACCACGGAGGAGGGGCGCATGAATCACAAGCCCACCAGGACAAGCCCACTCAGAAGAAAATACGCACGGTTATGGAATAGCTTTGACTGACAGTGGGGCAAGTACACAGAGAAGATAGTTAGACAAATGGATAGCACCATATTATTTGACAGACAGATGGATGTGTAAATGGATGGTTTGGCAGCATGATAAGGTAAATAGGCTGATAAATCACTAAACAAATAAAGAAAGAAAATGCCTGGTGTGGTTGCGAAAAAAAAGCCGTCTGTGATGGGGAAGCCAGATAGAAAGATAAACACAGATGGATAGTGTTGATACAACACAGATCGATAGATTCTTCAATCCTATTTCGCCTTTCAGATGTAATTGTGTTCTGGATGAATCCAAAGGAACGATTGAGTGAGAAACGCAATGTTGACCGAAGGAGACATGAGCGATCAGGCATGTCTCTGGTCTCCGCCTCCATTAAATCTGATGTCGCATCAGCACGGAGAGGAGAGCTCTATAAATTCACATGATAAACATCACTGTGAATAAATGCCGAACACACACTTGTAGTGTATACACATACCGATGGAGACTGATGCTTTAAAAGAATGGATTGCACACATGTCACGTATTACTTACTGTGCTATTTTATTGTTATTTTGTTGTCTTCATACTGTAGGCTACTTAATATTGAATTTACTTTTACAATGTCAAAAAACAAAATACAAGATGTTAGAGACAAGGATCCTATGTTGCAAAGTCTCACTTCCAAATTATTTTAAGTGTAGCACAGCTACAATGGGGCTCTATGGATCTTGCATCCATAAAAAACAGCATCTTATAATCACTCTGTGACATTCGAGATGCTGAATGGTAATGTAAAACAGATTATCCGTACGCAGATAAACAACAATTTTAACACTTTTGGGGAACCCATGCTGTCTAAAAGCAATCATCACTGGCACAAACCCAGATGGAGACCGTGTAATAACTCACAAAATCGGATGTAGGTGAGATTGTCATAAAATGGGAAATGAGGGTGATGAAGTAGTGATGAGTGGTGGGATGGAGGGATGGGGAAATGGATGGATGGAAGCGATAAAGCTTCTTTCTGCTAACAAGGTCTCGAGATGCCGTTTGTAGATCCTAATCACTCGACTTGCCGTAGTGGCAACAGCAGAACAGGGGACGCAGATGCTGGAAAATGAGCGATTCAACAAATCATACAGTCAACTAGAGGAAGAAAAAAAAAAAATCACACATTACTTTAGGCGGGAAAGATTGCCACCTGGAGCAGCTACTAAATTAGCAACCAGTACTGCATTGCAGTTTAAAAACATCTTCACTTTGAATATAAGAAAGTAAACATTTACAATGTCAAATTAAACTCATAGGTTCCCCATCTGCCCAAGCAAGAGGTAAACTAAGAGAACTGCAGATTAAAACAATCCCATTTCTGAAAGCTATAAACCTTGGTTTCTGTAAACACAGGATTGTTAAGGAAGAATATGTTTATATTGAATATATATATATTTTATATTGTTTATTCATTTTAATTAATTTGGTTATTTAATCTTTGATTTATACATGATTGATTTGTTATGCAGAAAGCCATGTGTATTGTTTATATTCAATATTTATTTGTTTCTGTGTTTTAATACATCATTTATTTATTATAAAAGAGGGAAATGTCTACTGTTTAAATTTAATTTTATATTTATACAAATTTTTAAATGTATTTGTCATTCTTTATCTATTATTTATATGAAGAAAACAAATTCATTTGTTTGTTTAAATTATACATAATACTGTGCTTAGATAGATGAGCTTTAATACTTTTTTAATTAATGTATTCTTAATTATAGTTAATATTATGTCCTTATTAAAATTGATTTCCAAAACATGTTTGCTTTTGACTGTAATAACCATACTGCATTTTTGTATAAACAACAAGTGATGATGATGCACCGCCCGCACCATGACCGAGCCAGTCTGGGATAACAAAAAGACACAAAATCACAGAGCTCCTCAGAACAACATTCATACTTTCATAAGCTATGTTTGTATTGAGGAGAGGATTCAGCTGGGAAGGTTTCTTTAGCTGCAGCCTGTCGAGAGAGACGGTCATTAAAGTAACATCACTTTCTCAGAAACCAAACAGAAGTCCCATCTCTTAATCCTGTGGTCAGCATTGCTTAGTTTGAGAACACAAAACACAGACCTTAACTTAAATAAAACATGCTGCACCTTCTTTATTTATTTACTCATCTCTCTTTAGATGTCTTCTCGACCCAAAAGACCACGAAGATCATAAAAGCCTATTTTCACAGAGAGCCCGTGACCTGCTCTGTGAACGGTACGGATTGAGTGATATGCTTTAGGGATGGAGTGAGTTTAGCTTCTGAATTATTCATTTGAAAGAACTTTCTTGTGTAGAGCAAATACGTTCACTGGTGGTCCGTGCTCTTCATCGTTCTCTCTTATTCTTGGACATGTCAAACTCTCAAAAGAGTCAATTGCTCTGTTTTGAATGCCTTAAATTACTGCTTTAACCTGAACCACTTCCTTTCTCTCTTCAGCTTGCATTTCCCTTTGTGCCTCTCCATCTTGCTATTTGATGCTTCTATCCCATCAGGCATCAAAAGAACAATCTCTTTTTTATGAAACCGCAAGGTTTACAATTTTTTTCCGCGTGCGTCTCCGAACTGTAGGTTATGGCGTATGAAAAGTGACAGTGTTGCACTAAATCAGTCTGATGGCTGTACTGATGCCGCCATGAAGGTGAAATACAACAGAGCCAGATGTCACATGACTGCAAGTCTTAAACCATGCTTGTTATGTTATTCGGTGGAGGCGCATACTGAGCTAATTACGGCGACCACAACAGCTTCTCTTTCAGAATACCAACTACGATGGGTTTGTTTGACCTGGGGGGCTGGTTGCTTTGCTGCACGCGTGGAGTTACGACACGTCCCCGCAGACCTTCTGGGCGACAATGGATTTCATATGCGAATTAAAGATTCATCAACACTGACTTATTTATCGGGAAGAAGATTTCTGCAGGGGAGCCCTACAGAGACGGCGATCGCATGCTAGCCTGTCGCCACTTTACCCGCAAGCTTTTCAATAAAACAAGCAAACAACACGATTCCAACACCTATAAATAAGTCAGCATTCCCGAATAAAGTGCAGTACAGCGGGTCTCTCCAAGGTTCTACATTACTCTTTTATAGAGCTGCATGGGTCTGAGCGTGCCCAAACAAGACAATAATAACAGGACAACAAAAAGAGTCAAAAGAATACAGCCATGATGCTATGCGAGATATATGTGTGTCTGTAATTACTGTAAATGTGGCATTTTAAAGAAAACAGTATACCATTCACTTCCAATGTCATGGTCTCTGGTTCCCTCTCATCCATCTCTCTCATCCCTTTTTTATTTCAACAGAAACATCATCATTTTAAATAAATGTGTTTGTTCGTGTTCACAAGCAGCTGAATGATTGATGTCCCGCGGAGAGCTCTTTATTCCTACCGAATAAAAAGCTCAAACTGTGTTATTTTGTGTCCTATGAATATGAGAGCAAAGGCAATACACTCGCAATGGTGCCCCAGTCAACCGTTTCATATTTAAAAAATGTAAATAAAAAAGGTTTGAAAGGGTGTACACAGATACATCTATGGTGTATTATTCATCAGCATCATGTCATCCTGTTCTCACTCTCAGCCTCAGTGTAAAGCTACAGTTTCAATAAGCAGTGCTGCCGCACTTCACCTTTTGCTTCCTGTTCCCCAGGTGACCAGGAGAACTTGATTAAGCGGGCAGACGGGGTTGCTGGGCCACTCTGAATATTCACAGAGCATTATGCACCAGCTGCCTGGATGTCTGTCAGTGTGAGCTATTGTTAGTGGGTTTGATTAAGTCTCCCGGTAATAACGTTGTTACACGAGACGTGCTTCAGGGAGCGGGTGAGATAAAGCACCAGACTCACACCTGCCGCTGATATGAGTGCAGTCAACACTTGAACCTGCAGCGAAAAAATATATGCTCGGCTCAGTCCAAATCTTAACGTTCTTTCTCTTACCGTTTGATTTGAAAGCGAAATGACCTATGCTGTACTGGCTGGAACCGTTGGTGCCCATTAATGCTCAAAACTAACATTCTGCAACACGATTGTGCTGACAACAAATAGTTCTCCCTGCTGGTGGCACTTCAGCTCTACAGCCACTGGTCCTGCTGTCGGCCTTTTCCAAAAAGGCCTCTATTGGCAGCCTTGCCTTGCGGCTACACACCTGTGTCTGCATTCCATCCCTGGGATCAATTAACATTAAAGTTTCACCAACAGTCCTCCCTCCATCCACAAAGCCTGTAGTGTTGCCCGTGATAACATGCGATGCTTAGTTTGCAAAAACAGGAAATAGTTTTTAATGGTAGGGTATTAAAAACATTGATAATAATTCAAAATGTTTACAATAATTTACATCAATTTAAAAAGTTATAAAAAAGTTTCCATATTTTATAAATATTTAGAAGATAAAGGGTGCTAATCGCAGTCAGAAGGTGAAAAAGGAGGATACATTAAATAAGTCAAAAACCTTTAACAAAGTTATATTAAGAAATACAATAGTTTAATGAAGAATAAAAAATACACATTACATTTTCCCCACAGTCTATCAAAGGAAAGATTAAAGGTTTCTTTACTTTCTAAATGTTATACTTCATATAATAAATATATGAATGTTGAATATCAAACTGGTTATGTTTCTTATAATTTTCTATATACAGAGCACAAATTCATTGCATTTTATTGTCCTCTTTTATTTGACAGGATATTTCTTCCCTGATCATCGTCTGTTTTTTAACTATAACTGATGGACTGATACCGATTATTGGCAGATATACGAGTGCCTCTCTATGTCAAAGCGGATAATGATTTTTTAGCGTAACCCCTACCAACACCCTCTGTACAACCACCAGTATTTTTTTGGTGTACTGTCTGCCTACTGTAATTAAAATCCACAATAAAATCCTGGAACTCCAAGATCAAACTCTGCCATCTAGAAAACTCATTGAGGGTCCAGGATGAGATAGGATGAGTCTTCACATTAGGGCATTGCAGTGGACAGATCTTTCCTGTCAGCACATTACACAAGAGAGATTACCACTCCCTTCCTCCCGGTCCACCAGGGTGTCACAGTAAGTTCCAGCCCGAGGACAGTGTACGCACTGGGCATACCTGTGCTGGCTTTCCTCCATCTCCTGACAGTACCCTTCACATCACAGCATGGGTTAAGTCAACAGATCTGACAGATGTGCCCTCTGTACCACATCTCCCCTTCCCCTAGTTTCACAGCCCCCTTTTCCCCGCTGCCCAGCAACACTGCCTGACAGGTATCAATATGAATTCCAGCAGAGCATTACAAAGATGGCTGAATAAACACATAGGAAAGAAATCAAAGTCTTCACAAGGTACCCTATTATCCACAAGAACTGGAAATAATTTACTAGCAATTTGTAACTCATTTTGGTTTCTTTGATGGAGGGGAGCCATTTATGTTCCAAAAAGACTGGGGAGAGGGCCCGTCACGTTTTATAAAAGTCATACAAATCCGAATGTCAAAATGCCTCGAACTGGTTTGACAAACAACACCTTTTCCCCTCATTTTCTTTGTCTGTTGGAAAATGTCTGATTCTATCATTCAAAGTCGATGTAAATTGGTTCAGGTTTATGTTTACAAATGGCTGATGATTGACGGCCTGTGGGGAGAATAAAATACAGGAACTGCAGTTTTGTACCTTTTAAATAAAAGAGCACAGGAAAAAAGATGAATGGTCTATTGAACAAACCGATGATTATATATAATCATAGAATCTGGAAATTGTTCATTTAAAAATCCTAGTGAACGGCAGTGACCAACATTTTAAAGCATCAATATTACCACCACAATCTGCAGTATGATGAGGGTCATAAAGCTTCATAATCTCACAACGTTTCTGCGGCTCACTGAATCCCATGTTACCTGTCGATGTGACCTTTCCCTAAAGGACTCATGTTCGCCTCATAAATCTCACAACCAATCAGGATCCAGTGGGGCTTATGACCTTCAGCAACATGTTTTTTAGGGCATTACCATAGGAAAATGTAAAAACTACCTAGGGACATATACCTATAATAAATTCCCAAAACATAAAAGCTGTATGTCAAAATGTGTATCTGACGGAATCAAATATCTGACATTTGAACAAAACGGTGGTTGGACAATGATCAGTCATAGCTGAGAGATTCAGGGACAGAAAATCTCCAGTGATGAAGGTCTTAAGCAGAGAGCAGGTAAAGGACCAAAGGTCCCTATGTGACACATCCACTGTGGGAGGGAACATCTGGTGGACCGGCTGCTCCTCTGGTTAACACGCTACCCAGAGTGGCCTACACGCATACACACACACCACACATTGGACTTGCATGTTTTATGGGGACTTTCCATACACATAATGATTTTTATACCGTGCAAAACCGTATATTCTACGCCCAAACCGTAACCTCACCCCTTATCCTAACCATGACGTAGAACTTTCTGAATTTGACATTTTCGAATAAACATAACTTAGCTTGATTTAAAAGCAGTTTTTACATTATTCTTTTTACAAGATTACTATACCAACACACACTCTGGGGAAAAACTTAACTTTTTAAGCATGTGGCTAATTTGGGCTAATTCGTATGAATTGGTACGATCCCATTCGTACATTTTAGTATGATAAGCATTCCCGCTAGTGATGTTAGGGGCGGGGCATCAACATTGCTCCAAATCAATTCATTATATTCCTGTGAGATCAGGTTGGTATTACTGTATTTGTGTAGACACCCACGCACACACACACACACACACACATGCATCTAAGAATGGCTTTTAAAGGTTTCTTGCTATAAGAGCTATCCACTCATGCCATTACATTTTTGTTGCCATTGTGTCAGGTTTGTTTCAAAATAAATGTGTTGCATCATACATGACCAGCAGACAACATCCTCGGTTTGGTTAAAAATAAAATGTACAAAAGTGCAACCCTATCCAGGTTGAAACAGGTGCTCTATATACAGACAGAGTAAAATGTCATAGCTGGCAGAGCTGTTCCTCTATTTCTTCATCTGGTCTCTTGGGCGAAATAATTCCCATAACTTTCCTGCTGTTGGTTCCAGAGATGAAAAGAGCAGATCTGAATCCTCCATACGGCCATAATGAATAAGCTGAGAACGTAAGGCGTGCTCGCTCTGTCAACGCAAAAGTAATTTGCTGCTCAAGCCAAGCCGGCTCCTTAACAACCTGTATGTTTGCCTGATGAAATGCTAGCCATGGGTCTCTCAGCTCACAGCAAAAAACACAAACAAAGCCATGCTCTGATATATTTAAGCAGGAACCCATAGTGAACCCTGAGATGTGAGAGCTTCATTAAAGTTGATTTCTTGCCAAAGGAAGGCAAGCAAGTGAGAAGAAGCGTAAAAACCAAGACACAGGCTGTGAGAAGGTCCAAGGGTCAGTACAACAAGCTTGCCGCCCAGCATCACCAATACAGGCATCCACACACGCTCTCGCTCATCTCTGGTGTCGACCTGGGCTGACCTTGCAAGCCAGGGTGAAAGTCTGGCAGTGGTGGTGTTAAGCAAGGCTTATCCTCCCTCAGCATCCATAATGAGAGAGCAAATGATCTCTTCGGCTGCTTTGGCCGCAACCTGAACCGAGTAATTGAAGTGGATCTACACATGACCTGCGGATGACGTCATCCAATATGAACATAATGTGAAAATTCTGCTATAGGGAGAAGCATCAACTTTTATGATGCTGCGGGAAAAGTGAAGAATCGATCCTCTTACGCGAAGAATAACTGGAAACAGGAGTTGACCCAAGGAATACAATGGGATATGCAGGTGAACACGGAAAGCCTTTCATGCTTCTGAAAAAAGTGACTCAAAAGACGATGATAAAACAGAGCAAAAACCTGCTGGAAACGCATTGATTTTTCTCTTCTCGAAGCACTAAACTAGCGGATAAGTGCCAGCGAAGTGAGCAGCTCTCTGAACACATCAGCAGCATTCCAATCCAAATTGATATATTTCATGATACTGTTTCACACTTTATCCTTACGATATTAATCATTTCCTGCTTGCTATGGAGCCGTGAGGAGGGCGATTAGCATAAAGAAACACACCGGAGACCAAAAGGTAGACAAAAATGAAGGGAGATGAAAGAAAGAGAGAGAGCACGGGACCTTCCAGCTGGGCTGCAGCGTGATTAAAAATAGAAATTGCACTGCATCTTAAATAAAAATAAATGAATAAAACCCACACCAATCCAAGTGACTGCAGCTAATGTGATAGAGATCCTCTCTGACAGAAATCAAGTTTTAACGAAGAGCCATGTGCTGGGAGAAATTAGCCATTACCCACTGGAGCAGATATTAAAAGTTTATAAATGACAGTAGTGTTGCTTGTGATTGCTCGAGAAGGGGCAAGTCGGGGGATCGTGGCAGAGGAAGAGTACGTAAAGCGCTTGGTATGTTAAACGCCTGCCCGGCAGAAGCATGCGACAGGAGCATGTGACAAACACGGCAGAACAAACACACAGCGATGCCTGAAACACTTCATCGCTGCTCTGATCAAATACTTCAAGACACGTAGCCATATGGGACCTGGAGATTATTCATACAATCACAGGCCTACATATGGGCTGGAGGGAGGGCGGTCTTTGGAGGATTACTTAAGATGTCACTATAAATGACAGAGTAAAAGACGAACAGTGCGGAGACATCCACATGGCCGGAAATGAGCTTTCCTCTTAAGAGAGAGGAAAAAGTGCAGACTGAGGTCACAGACAGTCACGCGAGAGCTCTGATTGAAAAGATTTGGGAGTGAATCTCGGAATAAAACGAGAAAATAAAATGAAGGAAAGAGAAAGTCATGTCAGACTATTTTGGTAGGATTTTTTTGGCCAATTTGGCAAAAGTGCCATGCGGACAATACTTCAATAAATATATTTCTAACCAAGCATTTAAGCTGGGGACACACTTAACGACAAGCTGAAACATACAAAGACTGGACACAACATACTTAAAGAGTTTTTCTTGCGACCAGAAGCGAGTCTTTGATAGTCATTTTCATACGATTAAAAAAACGCTGGTAAAAACTTTATTTTTGGTAGTAAGGTTGACATTTTTACGGAATTGCCCACCTCCTTTACAAAGTATTTTGCAATGTTGAGTGAATGCTCTCCACATATAGTATAGCCTATGCTATTAAAATATCTGATATTAATGAAAGTAAATGCAGGAGCCTGATAAAAAATGCATTTAAAATGAATGAGGTCTAAAGGATTCAGTGGGTTTTGCATCTGAACTTCCCAGATTTTTTTAAAACATCTATTTAATAACCCCAAAACGTTACATATTTCCAGACGACTCGCTCATAAATTCTAAAACTAGAATCATGAGACACCAAACACTGAATGATTTTACCTGTGATTCTAAAAAACGACTGAGCACAACTAGAAAAGATGGTGGCAAAAAGCATTCACAATAAAAATATTATCATGCTATTTAATTCATTCATCAGTCAATTTTATATCAGTATTATTATTTTTCTCTGTCTCTGAATTATTTCCAGTAATATCATGTTTAGTATTGTTAATATCACGACTATTCACGATTCCGGTTTTTCTTTGTTTAACTGGGAACTTCTAAGACTATAAAAATAAATATTTTATTGAATACTTAGATTATGAATGGGGGCACGGTGGCTTAGTGGTTAGCACGTTCGCCTCACACCTCCAAGGTTGGGGGTTCGTTTCCCGCTTCAGACTTGTGTGTGTGGAGTTTGCATGTTCTCCCCGTGCCTCGGGGGTTTCCTCCGGGTACTCCGGTTTCCTCCCCTGGTCCAAAGACATGCATGGTAGGTTGATTGGCATCTCTGGAAAAATTGTCCGTAGGGTGTGAGTGCGTGAATGAATGAGTGCGTGCGTGTGCCCTGTGATGGGTTGGCACTCCATCCAGGGTGTATCCTGCCTTGATGCCCGATGACTCCTGAGATAGGCGCAGGCTCCCCGTGACCCGAGGTAGTTCGGATAAGCGGTAGAAAATGGATGGATGGATGGATTATGAATCATTTATCTTTAAAATGGTCAATTCTAATGTTTCTATCATTGTGGCCTTTCATAATTTCATGTTTCTTTCTTTATAAACGGCACACCTTTTTCCATCTATTCTGCAAGAGACACATTAAAAACAAATTATAATAAATAATTAAATAAATAATCAAAAATAATCAAAAAATAATCAAAAATAATCAAAAAAACTGGTAAGCCTCTCTGCTGTGCTCTGGTTAACTGAAGGCTAAACTTCAGAGGTGAAGGCGGATTGAGCCTCTACAAATAAAAAAATTGCAAAGAAAAAGAAATAATGTCACAAAGCTTTATTATCCATGGAACAAAATGTGTCAACTTGTCGAGCACATGGCCCTGTAAACTCTTTCTGAGTGATCCACTTGGCCCTTGGCAAAACCAATTAGCTTTATTTTGGCAACATACATTCTTAAAATGCTCGGCGCTTGACTGCTGGCACAGGAAAGGAGTTGTTAGTCTTGATGTAACTTGGAATTGTTCGCCCACTCCCTTTGATCTTTGTTTGAGAGATCAACCCGTCAACATCAAGTAAGTTAGTACTTGAGGATTAGATCTTTTTAATCAAATGGAAATGAGAGGAGCTGTCATCACAAATAACAGGCATATGTATTTCTCTAACATCATTCCTCCCCCTTGGTGCCATCACAGGTAGCCATAAAGAACCCAAACAGTTTCTTTAAGCAGCACACTGTTCTTCTTTATTTTTATTTGGCATCTTACCATTAAGGGAGGATGCTCCCCTTAAGCGGTGAAAACAGCATATTTTGCCAGCAGATTGCACAGATATTTTTATTCATGTTATTACTTAGGGTCTGTTAGACATGGAGGGGAAAAAACAAGGAATGAGAATGCTGCCATTCTTTAGACCAAAATGAACAAGCATTTATTAATATTATAGCATTAAATGGATAGTTCAGCCCAATTTTTTTTTTAATCATTTACACACTCATGTCATTCCAAACCTGATGTTAGTTATCAAACAACATCGACTCCCATTGACTTCCATAGTATGGACACATACTATAACCACTTAGACATTTCTCAACATATCTTCTTATGTGTCAATTATAATGTTTTTTTTATTTTGGGGTGAACTAACCTTTTATTAATAAAATAATTGAGTGCTAATATTATTATTTTTTCTGCCTTAACCACGTGTCATTTCTGTAATAACTGTCTCCAACGTATTTTCATGCACCTGCTCTGGGTTGGAAAAGAAGTGTAAACTGTGGACATCAACAAGCTGCAGTACAAACTTTTCAGGACATAAAATCCTATTGACAGGGTTTTGAGAATCAAGAGACTACATGGAGCGGGGAAAATGAGAGAAAGAAAGAATGAGAGACCGAGAATGAAAGAAAAATAGAAAGAGTGCGAATAGACATTACCTTTGAGAACACAACAGCATTTCCCTAGAGTTTTCTATTAGCATTTAATTGACAAGGCTTCTTATTCAAACTCTCCGGTTGCTCCTCTTCTCCTCCCCTCCCTGCCCTCTGCCACGGGCTCCGCTCTATTCTTAGCTCTTTGTAAAAACTGCTCCACTTTCTCATTTATCGAGCTATATATTCACTATACATTCAGACTGAGCGTGGATGCTGATCAACACAAATGTTTTGTCATTTCGAGGAAAGAGGCCAAGCTCAAAGAAAGGACAGAATACAGGAATAGAGGCTTGATGAGAAGATACAGTAGGAAGGATAAAATGGATGCCGATCGGCTTCTGTCACAGGGAAAGGAAACTGTGTAACAGTTTAATCTACAGGTAACCTGTCAATCTCTAAGAACCAATAGCTTGAAAAATGATTTTGACTTTGAAACAACATATTCACAATTATATTTTATTAAATATCTCTGTGGTTTGAAGTCAAAGACTATATGATCATTTTGATTTTATCCCATTTTAGTTTTGAATCTTTAATTTTAATATTTATTTAATTTTAAATACATTTAATTTAATTGTATAAAATCACAGACAAAACTTTTCATTTTACATGCTATCAAGCTGTTTTAACTTCCATGTAGTTAATCTTTTGGTCTGCTAAAACAAAGGTTGCAGGTGTTCCAACTGAAGTGTTTACAAGATTCCACCTCTGTGCTCTTAAGCATCAAATCACAGACTGCTTCAGGCTAAATACTCATGCAATTAGTGAACTGTAAGTCTGTCTAGATGAGGGTCGACTAAAACAGCATCCTCAACCTTGCTGGCTAAAAGTCTCATGCAAATTCCCCTATAAAAAGTATGCAGAGTGAATGACTCACGCACACAAATCTAAATACATGACCAGAGTTCACTTCCTGTTTACTCACGAATGACAAATTCACCTAATCATTTTTTAACTCTATGGGTTAGAGTTTAAGGAAGTGACACGTGAGCGCCAACACATGACAGGAAGGAGCGACCCAGCATCGCTATCTATTTGATAGAGAGGGTCAGGCCATCATCAAGTTGTGCTGGGGTTTGTCTGATTAATGCTGACATTAATAAAAGACTATCCCTGTCCAATAAAATGGCTTCAGATAATAGATGTTGCCATTGTAAGCCAATAATAGTGTCTATAATGGAATCAGCCGAGCTGAAAAAGGCGGACTTTCATTTCCTCTCGTGGGCCGTGTGTTTGGTACACCCATTGTTCATCGGCTCCTGTAGCAGATAACCACCGAATTTGCATCTGAATCAAGAATGCTTCATAACCTGTCTTAAACACAGGCTATGCAAATGACATGACCCAGAAAAGGACAGGCATCTTCAATTTGAGGCAAAGTTTCTTCCGAGGGCGCCGGATCACGCTTCAGTGCAGCGCTAGTGTCACAATGCGCCATTTGCAGCAGTCTTATCAGATTTCGCCAAAAACAACAGGTTGTAAACTATAAAAAAGCAAGGTAGCATCAACAGTTTGTTCTCTGCAGGGCTGACACATGGCTTGGCTGGTACGCTCTATTTGTGCAACACAGGCTTCAAGGTGAACGCCAGAGAAACTATAGACGCGTGAGCTATATTTCGAGTCGTGATGACAGCCTGAAAGACAGTATTAAAGCAGGCTCAAGACAATGCTACAATATAACGCAGGAGGACCTGGCGTCTGTCAGATGCATTTGAAAACACCGTCCGGGTAAAATGTATCACATAGACAGACAACAGGTACACATAGACTTGCTGATTCAAAGTAAAGAAGACACAGGCAGGCAAGTGTGCGAGCAGGTCCCCCCTCTGGCTGGAGGTGGTATGATCTGCACACTTGAGCGACGGTGTGCGTCCGTTTAATCAGTGACATGTAAGCAAGCGTGAAATCAACAGACACTAAATTAAAAAAAGAAAAACAAATAAGTCAAATATTACAATATTCACTTAGGGTTGTAGCATGAATTACTCTACAAAAACAGAAGCAGCACGAGCTGGTCTCGCTCTCTTTATCTCTCTAAACCTCAGCCATGGGCAGTAAATAAGCCGGCAGTGAGGAAAGAAGGTGTGATGACAATGATGTATGATCTCGAGTACTCTACATTCATTCAGCTCTCTCTCTTTTGCTTTGCTCGCTCGCTCTGAAGCATGGACAACAGCCTACATTAGCAAGGCCAGGTTTAGACTGCTCTTATTTCAACTTATTCAATTTGCTGTTCAACAGATCGAGGTTGATTAAAATTCTACACATAAGTTGCAGAAATATGACGTCTAAGGGCTAGATTCATTGTTGAAGAGTATAAGGTGTTTCTGAATATCAGGATGGTTTGACCGTTCCTTGTCATGTGTCACAAAACAGTATGTATTCCCAACACCCCCCGGGCACGACCACCATCCAACTCGCTTGAGGGAAAGCAACACAATTCTGCACCGTGAGATTACAGGTATGAGAAAAAAAAGTCCTAAGGCCAACTGTAGATGGGCAGACAAAACAAACAGACAGTTAAATAATAAAACAAAATAAATAAAAAAGACAGTGTACATATTCATGATACGAACATTAATGGTTTTAAATACTAAAATCAATGATTTTACTTACAATGACTATAAAACTGACTTTTATTATTTTGCTAAAATAAAAACGAAATGTTTACTTGTTAAAGGGATAATAAAAAAAGGAAACTCTGTCACCATTCCCAATGTTAAACCTGTATGACTTCCTGCGGAACACAAAAGAGGATATTTTGTAGAACGTTGATAACCCGACAATGGCTGAATTGACTTGAATTGGTTTTGTGTCTATACAATATAAGTGAATGCGTCATTCTTCAAAATATCTTCTTTTGTGTTCTGCAAAAGAAAGAATGTCACACAGGTTTGAATTGTGAATTTTCGCTTTTGGGTGAACTACCACTTTAACATTGATTTCAATATGTATGGCCTTACTCGGTCAATATTAAATACATCAGGGTTTTATACTGCTTTATCACAGAATGTTCTTTAAATGATCTAGAATGATTCTATGTAGATAACACTAAATCACAAAAAGTGACTTTTTATATAAATAAAGACTTACTATTTTATTTGTCCATGTACGGTGTTGATTAGAACAAAAACATGCCATCACACCCTAAATAACAGATAAGCTTTAAACATACTTAAAATGTCAATCTTAACACAAATCCTGTCAATACCATCACAGTTGCTTCCAGTGCTCACATAAATGATGTCTTAAAGCGGTAATCTAAAGCAGGTCACCATGCTTTAACAGGGCCTCAGCAGGAGGCAGTCATGGCGCAGGGCACACGTGTCCGTTCAGCTAACTAGTACTGAGTGATGTCGTATCACAGGATAGAGGAGAAAAGGGCTGAATTTTGAAGGAGATTGTTAATTATGGATTGAGCAAAAGAAAGGCTCAGACGCTTACCTGAGACACGTGCCCCGCTCTGCGTCTGGGGACACAGCTTGTCCTCTGCCGCGAGATGCCACGCAGCCATGATTGAGCGTCTGCGTGCTTAATCTCATTTTACAATTCAGCGAGAAAAGCTGCGATGTGGCTTATTAGTGATGTTCTTAACAAAGAATGACAGCGAAAAGTCTGAAACGGGGATGAGACGGAATTATGATGCAAAAAAGATATGATCTCACCTCACCCTTAAGGCCGAGTCTGTAATTGACAGCCGAGACAGATGTTGCAATGATTAATCAAAAGAGGAAATGAGTCTTACTGAGGAAAAGAGGCTCTGAAGAGAGTGATTCAGCTCATCGTTAACTTTTTAGGCACAATCCTTAAAGATTTTTGATATAGACAGGGTTTTTATTACCTTCCGTCAAAATCCTACTGCACACGTAGCGAATAATACATGTCATCAGTTTCACTTCAATATAATGAACTTTTTTTTGCATTTCAACGGCCTGCTGATTCCATTTCCTTCTTAGAAAGCCCGAACATGGGCAGCACCTGCACTTCCAAAGAATTGTAATGAACTGTCACTGGGACTGAGGAAAAAAAACGAAAAAGAGAAGAAAAAGCTAATACTTAGATAGGCCAGTTTTGGGGTGGGGGCTGGTGAAAGCACTGCTGGAACTAAAGAGGGGCGTTCCTCCAGAGCTTGGGAAACAATTCTGCCCCTGGGAAGTCGAGTTATTCTGGATGACATTCGCACGCTGTGCCGGGACAGAGGGAGGCAGCATTGTGTGGAGCGGCGGATTGATGATGCCAGGCACACTGAACCCGGCAGCTGTAATTAAGAGGTCATGTGTGAAACTTTTATAGAGTTTGCCCTATGCGCCGACACATCGCCACAATGTGAAACTCCTCCGCCCACTTTAAACAATGCTACTTTGTTCCTTCCATCGACACTCTAATGTCATTATAACAAAGCTTTTTTAAAGTTATACAGTTTTTCTTTCATTGTATCACACTAGTTGCACATGGATGACTTAAAATTAAGAAAAACTGGTGATGAATAAATAACGGCTAAACCAATAATATACGTATGTCTGACGTGGTAGTTCACCCAAAAATGAAAATTCTGTCATCATTTACTCACCCTCTTGTCAAATCAAAAATGTATCATGTATATGTTAACCGGAACCCATTCACTTACATGGGTTTTGTGTCCATACGATAAAACTGAATGGGTGCCAGCGCTATTTCCTTACAAACTTTCGTCAAAGTATCTTTTGAAACAGGTTTTGAGTAAATGATGAGAGAATTTTCATTTTTGCTTAAACTGTCCCTTTAAGAACTCAGAAATGTTTCAATATTAACTAATTCAGTAACGAAATGTAATTTGTGACACTGTCCTTGATAACTCTTTTGCATAAAAGATCATATTTCATGTTTCCCTTAAAGCAAACAAGATGCAAATGTATGTATCCATGCAAACGGAAGTCTACATCGTCAATAAAGAGGAAATAGCAACTAATAAACCCCTTTAAATGACTTAAAAACAAGGAAATTATATATTAAAATAATTGTGCATATATTGTGCCAAAAAGTGTGTATATTAACACACAAAACTAATCTCGAAACACATAAAAAGTCACAAATGCACAGTTTGCGACTGTAACATTTTTATAGGGAACACAAGGGCACGGTCCCATATTTGCTCTTACGCTATGCGGCTTTTGTGACAATCTGTTTCAGAACTGCCACTGAGGGCACTAAAGACACAAAATGGACAGCAGCATCAATCCATCCCAGGGGTACATTAATAGCCCGGGCCTAATCCTGCACTAAGGCCTAGCAGCAGGACCCTTGGCAGAGTTTCGACTGGAACATCCACTAGTCCCATTCATGAGCCTTAAAACATTCAAAGCCTTCCATTTAGAAAGGCCAACTTTTGTTGGCACACAAAGACCCAACCAGAAGTACTTCTATAAAGCGAGCTCCGTTCAAAATCAGATTATTTCCACTGAAATCCCCCTTTCTTCACCTGTCAGTTAACTATGTAGTCTCCTTTGTCTCTCTTTGAATAACCCATTTCACCACGATGGTCAGTGGATGTCTATTGCTGCATTTATTGCTACATTTATTCCTAGGCAAAGAAAGGAGCATATTTTTCCCCCCTTCTCTCTCAATTTTTTCTTCTTTAAAGAAATCTGGGACACATGGCCCCGAGGAACGCAAAGTGCTTTAATTTATTCCCACCTTTTCTCTCTGGCTGCCATCTCCAAGGCCTCATTCTATGCCCAGAAGTGATTTGTTCAGGCTGGACCATCAAAGCAATTATTGCAGAGGCCCGCTTTCCTATTATGAGGGGAGATGACTGACAACAGCGGGACGGTTGAGGGTGGAGGGCACTTGTCTCCAATTTATTCGATCTGAAAGCTCTTTGCTCATTGGCAGTGCCGCAAATAGCGATACGTAAACAAAAACGCACGCAGTAAAACATCAGATGTCTTCAATTACAATATCCGTCATTGTCAGGGCCTCTTCGGCCAGGGTCCGCGTGACGGATCGCCATATTTAAATAGGTCAGGGCGCGTTAGACGTGTTAAGTGAAAGCTCAGGTCAGATGTCGGATCTTGATATAATTAATGTAACGTATACGATGTAATGTATAATGTGCTCCGTTGCACAGCATCACGATTGATAGAGTGAGCCGCTGGGGTTCCACAGCACCACGAGCGACAAATGGCACACGGACGAGGACAAGACAGGGCATCCATATGATAACTCTCATGGCTTTCTGCTCCACCGGCACGGACTGCTATAAAAGCCCCTTCCCCCTTTCCATCGACGGTTTCCTCTTTTCAATTATTTAGGATTTATAAGCACAAACACCGCTATTCTGTTAATAAAAGATCCAGTAAAAAATGAATAACAGCTCCATCAGTCTTATCAACAGTCATAAAAGTTTTACAACAGGCATAAGAAAAATCCATCCTTCAGACAGCCGGTTCGCACCACTGCAAACATATTAATGAAAATATCTAAAGGGTCATAAGATATTCCTGTAAAACTTCAGTTTACAACATGCGGGTCCGGTTATGTTTACGTGCTTTTAGGCTGATCTGACTGTGCAAATGAGCATTACTGTGAGTGGCTGGACGTGTTTGCTGTTTGAGTGTTAATGTGATAGTTCACGCCAAAATTATTATTCTTTCATACTTTACTCAACCTCTTTTCTTTTCAAACCTACATTCCTTTTTCTTCTTCTGCAGAACACAAAAGATGATATTTTGAAGAATGTTGGTAACCGAAAACCGGTCGATACCATTTGACCTGCATTGGTTTTGTGGCCATACAATACAAGTGATTGGGTGCCACCATGTTTGGTTACCAACATTCTTCAAAATATCTTCTTTTGTGTTCTGCAGAAGAAAAAAGGAATCTAGATACATTTTTGAGTCAACTATCCTTTTATGGTCTGTGTATCTCTGTATAAGCCATAGAGAGACTTTGCTTAATAATATCATTTTCTTGAAAGCACCAAGATGCCTCTTTAGTCTACACATAAAGACATCGACATACCCTGAGATACACCGCACAAGCACGCCTCAACGGACACGGCCTCCTTGTTCCCCATCGTGCAGGACTATAGGGAAAAAGGTGACCTGACCCAGTGAAGAAAGCACATCTGCAGGGAAAAGAGCTCTCTAGTTGAGGTAATGTAGTGCATCGCTTCATCCAGCAGTTATTTTTCCCTCCAGGGCAGAGAGGTTACTTAGCCACACTGAGTTTCGCTGATTCACTGAATCCCTACTTTGTGTTCCCGTTGCACAATGCTGTTTGTGAAACACATCCACGCTGCCTGCTCTTAATCTGCTGTCTCTGATTTGTTCAACCCCACTGTCTATTTTTAAACCCACATGTTAGTCATCTCTTACAAGGGAGCCACGCAACATAGTAATTTATGGAATTCATGAATACCAAAGGTGTCTCTTGGAGGCTTGGCACAGTTGTTATCTTTCTTGTTTATGCCCCTTTGAATTTTTGAACAAACGAGACTGTTCGGTTCATGGTTTATACTGTTCAAAAGAATGGGTATCAAACCACAACACGTCCTACTCTTACCGTTGTAATGTAGAGTCTGTTATCTGTGTGAGACGAGCAAATAGTCACTTGGTACTTTTCAAGTCACTGAGCCAAAAAAGAAAAACAAGTGGCCATAAGATTCATTCGTTTTCTTATTCGTGATTAAATACGGGTTTAATTTAATAACATCCTATTCAATGTTTTGTAAGACTTCAGAAGACCAAAGGTATAATGGACAGGTCGTATTAACAACTTTAAAGCCATAGTTCACCCACAAATGACAATTCTCTATTCATTTCAAACCTGTCGTTTTTCCTGAAGAACACATAAGAAAATATTGAGAAGAAAGTTGGTAACCGAATAGCAGAGGCACCCATTCATTTCTGTTGTGTGGACACAAAACCAATGCAGGTGAATGGGTGCCATTCTTCAAAATATTTGTATGTGTTCCGCAAAAGAAAGAAAGTCATACAGGTTCGAAATAACAAGAGGGTGAATAATTGATGATAGTTTTTTAATTTTGGGGTGAACTATCATTTTAATGAGGCTTGTTTTGTCATTTCCGATCACCGCTCCCTATTCACTTTTATTTTATGAAAAAAGGCTAAGTTTGGTACAGGACTGAAACATGAGGGTGAGTAAATATTGGCAGGATTTTCCTTTTCGGGTGAAATATTCCTTTAAGCTTTGGTTACTGGGGTTATTCACGAAAAGATGTGTATTAAACAGCCAACAAAGAACAAACAACACTAACTTCCATCCTTTTACTGACCTCCATGGCCTGTTAAACAAATTCAGACTACTTAGTGGAAACCTCTTGACCTACTTGAAAACGTCATGGTCTGCAAGAACATTAATGAAATTGAATTTAAATAAAATAAAAGCTCATCTGCAATTCTAAAGAGCACTCGGATGCCCCAGTACAGGGCAACATCTCTTGATCAATTACTATGTCTGGACTACACTGACAGTTACGCTCTTAAGTGTTAACTCACAAACATGAAACCGCCGGCCAACTACACATGTGCATTTATCTGTTAATGGGCAGTTACCTGACTGTTTTCTTTGCTCAACTAGCGGCAAATGTAGCCAAAACGTTTCTCCATGATCATTTTGTGGAGTGTTTATGCATGAGATCATAAAATCATATATAAAGTTAAGTCTACTTAAATAAAACAGAAACTTTGAGTTTAGCTTCCTGTGTTGAATGGATTAACATTTGCATTTATTCATTTGGCAGACGCTTTTTTCCAAAGTGATTTACAAGTAGGGGAGAATATAACATTTTGTCAACACACTAAACAGTACCAATAGTTCACAAGGCCATGCTACTGGGAAGATTCAATCTAAAATATATCTCCCCCTTCTTGATAACAAATAGAAAGTGTGTCTATTTTCAGTGGTATTACGACACTATACTGAATGACATTCACACTTAGTGACTTAAGGATAATTTCCACATTCCATCATGGATAAATGTGTCTGAAGCACAAAAGATATGTTTTACGTGCTCTCTGGTGTTTTGTAAGTGTATGTGTCATTTCATTTGCTCTTTAAGTGGTCCAATGCGGTTGCATGAAGACTAATATCTTGTGGGTGAGACGAGTAAATGTAGTATGTTATAGAAAGGAAAAACATTTACACATTACTCTGATGGACTCCAGATGTTAAATAAATGAAGAATCTAGAGATGTTTAGCTCAAGGGAGATAATAGAGAGCCAAAGTAACCTTTATGACAACCGAGGGGGGTTTGATGTACTAATTAAATGTAAATGTGTTTAATGTTACTCAATGCTTTTATAATATGCAGACATTTTCTCCGTAGATTGTTTGTTGTGTACACAGAGCAGCACTATTACATTTTTGGTTAATGCTTGTCCGAATGATGATCAGCCAATGTTGGCTCAACCAATGGCATGAGTTGGGGGCAGGACTATCCCAACAATGACTGTCTGGGGAAACATCTTTAAAAACATATCAAAGAAAAACAAAGAAACTTGTGTTGCTTTCAGATAACCGTCACATACCACAACGTTCCCTGAGTCATAAGGAAAGAGAAGGGCACCGAAGCCACGAAACCTGCAGGATTACCGCTAAGTAACTAAATGGCCCATATCACTTTTCCATTACCGGAGAGGAATGAGCAATTTGGATGACTCAAATCCAAGTGAAAACGTGCTGCATGCATTCAATGTGGCTGTTCATTCAAGTGCAAATGCTGCACGCTGTTTCACCTTTTTTTTAGCAAATGGAAATTTGCCGTCACGTCTTTGTGCTCCATCAATAAATAAACTAGACACAAATAAACAGATAAATAAATAAATATGAGGCGAGTCGCAAATGGGCATCCGTCAGCATTAGTGATGGAACGATGTCAGCCCGGATCACGCTTCGCTTGAGGAGAAGAGCCTGAGCGAGGGAACATTCCTGCTGATTGACTACACACATGCATACACACGCATGCACGATTCCCCCCGAGATCAGCTCTGCGACCAGACATGCGAGGCTCCTTGCCTTTATTTGAGCTCTGTCTGGCTCTCTGCCCCTTTATTTCTTCACAACAATTCACACGGTCACCTCCCTCTCGCGAGTCCTCTTCCAGATCTCGCCTCTCACAGCTGTGTTCTACCTCCTTCATTCTTTATTATTTGTTTGTCTTTTGCTCTCCCTTCATATCTGCCTCTCCCTTTTTTTCCTCATCCAACCTTTCACACTCTTTCACTGCTGTCGCTTTTATTCTTCACATTCTCAAGAGGCAAAGCGGCTAGTGGTTAGCAGAAAAGTGTGTCTGTTTTTTGCTGTGTCAGTGCTTGGAAAGCCACCGGTCTGATGGAATTTCTGGTGTTTCCGCAGTTATGTGGTGTCATCAGTGTCTGTCCAAATCAGCACATATCTGAACAGTCAGTCCCTCAGGCAAAACAAACAAAAACTAGAGCTAACATTGCAAATTGTATTTTGCATGAGCAAGGTCCAGTGTATGAAAATTAGCGGCATCTAGCAGTTAGGTTGGGAATTGCAACCAATGGCTCACTCAACCCCTCCCTTTCGAAGCACTATGGTAGCTGACGTTAAATTAAGATGTTGTTAGGTATTCGCTTCTTTGCCAAAAGGAGATAGAAGCGTATTTATGAAACAAGCTTTGTAGAGCATTCCATTTAGGGCTACTGTAGAAACAACATGGTGAAGATAGAAGATTTAGATAGAAATAGCTCATTCTAAAGTAATAAAAACTTAACGCTTCATTGTGTAAGGTTTTTATACACCTCTAAAGATATAGTTATATATTATATTGCATTTCTCATTCTCAGAAAAATGACACACAGAACTTTTAATTATATCTAACTAGGGTGACATTTCACCTTGTATTTCACTTGCAATAATTCACTAAAACTCCAATTACATCTTGGATTTAGCATTTACGGCCCCTAAAAAAATGAAGGATCCTCAATGACCTTCTATCCACTGTCTCTGGTACCTTTTGTTGTTCCCCATAGGATGACACTGCAGCGAAGAGCCACTTCAGACGGATTTGATGATACATTTTTTCTAGAAGGTCTTTCAACAAATAAGCTTGCAGTATATCTGGTGGCCATGACAATAACTTCCTGCGTTTGCTTTTGCTCCCTGTCGTCCTCTCTGTGTAGAAGCTTCACAAATACCTAAATACTCAAAATACACAAAAATACGTTTCGCCTTGCAACAGGTGAAATGCAGGTGAGGTTTCTTTCTATGAAACAAACTACATCTGTAGTATTTGGGCGGTGAGTACCTAGTGAGTACCTCTCAGGCTCCCATAAAATTTTAATTTAAATCACAGACAGCCTCTCCACAAATCTAATATTATTTCCATTCAAGGCTGTATGAATAAAGTGTTCTCTTGTTTTAATCTCCTCATATTTGTATTATTTAACCTTACAAATCACAGGGGAACAGTCATTCACGCTGTTTTTAATATGAAGCCACAACATCTGTGATAAATCATCCAAGAACATCAATTATCATTTAAATATTAACAATTAATAAAAAGGAGCCGTTTGAAGCAGATTTCTGATGATGTTAGGTGTTGAATATATTTAAACCATGGAGGTCTCTTGACATACATCATAATATATAATTAAATCCACAAGGGGCAGTATGGAGCTCTACAGCATATACTTGTGTAAGTAAGTTAACTCTATCCTCTCTACATTTAGCTGTGATGGATCACATCAGCAGGTGAGATTGTGTCCCTAGAGTATCTTCATACAGTATATATTGTTTGCAGTGCTGTGTTGTTTATTAGTTAATGACCTCTTTCTACACTACTGTGAGCTTGACTGGCCAACACTATATTTGAGCATCATAAAGAATATTTTTCTCTCCCTCAGGCTACATCATCTTGAAAAAATATATTCCTCTCACAAGGCATATCAGAAATGTACTACGGGGTGCTCAGATGCTGAAATATGAAGGGAAAAAAGCACATACTGTAACGTATTTATTTGTGCCATGTCTCCTATTAAACCGGCACCATGGTTCTCTGTGGCATGTAATTCTACATGCTATGGACTTATCAAACATCATAAGTTTGAGTCATATGTTCTGTTTGCCATCTGTGATCTAGTCAAACCATCCTCCATTCCATGAAGATATTTCATGAAACGAAACCCATAATTCTCCTGATCTACTTATTACACACGTCCTCCTCAGCAAATGGAAAAGTAAAATATTCATTTCCATGGCAGCGGCTGACAGATTTCGGATAGCCACAGACACATAAACGCAGGTGCTTTTCAGCCACTATTTGTCTTTTGGTAACAGACATGTCAGACTTAGAAAATGTGGTGTGTGCCACCAAAAATGGAATTAAATGAATAGTTATTTCATGATTTATTCACGTTCATATTTACAAAATAAATAAATGTTATATTGTATTGTATTGAATCTTATTATATAAAATAGCATAAAAGAGATTTATTTTCGTTAGTGATCTTCATTCACTAGTTTTTCCCCACATTTCTTTGACGACCTCCAATATATATATTTATTTTATATTTATATATATATATATATATATATATATATATATATATATATATATATATATATTTATAATAAATTTGATATTATAAATATATTTTTATAAAACACAAAACTAAATATTACACTGTAAACAGAAAAGTGACCAATAAGTAATGGCGGCTTGTGTTTACATAGCTTAAACTTATCAAAATGATAAATCAATCAATCATCAGTTAAGATTAAAGAAAGACCATTTTAATTCTACTTAAAAAAAAAATCAATGGCAAGTTTTACACAATGGATCTACAGCGATGAAGAAAGTCACATGTTCTCATTTCTATTCTTCTAAAAACAGCAGCGTCCTCTGGCAAAATAGACCTGCTGAATGAAGCTTTATTTAGCTCAACAAATATCATTATCAAAATCCTCCGTCTCTGTCTAATTAGTAACAAATACGGCCTAACTCTATCTTTTGAGGTTTCTGATTCTTAGTGCGGCAGAGTATTATCTGACTAACATTTTAGGCGTGGGAGGGGTGAAGCGGCTGGGGTTGTAATTGTAAAGCTCCTCGGATCAGAATTTAGAGATATAGCCTTCGTTTTTTTCCGAAGTGAGTTATGGCTATATTAAGAATGTCTCAAGCCGGGACTGAAATCAATTCTGTAGTGAAAATATGCAGGGGAAAATCAGATCACACTCTCAATTATGTGCTGCTGAGGGATATTTGCACTGGCAAATTGATCCACTATTGACAATTAGCACTAAAGGTGACCTTTCGTATAGGCCATTCATTTCTGCTTTACGTAAGTGACTCAGAACAGCAATAAAAAAATAAATACAAAGAAGCAACCAAAAACAAGAAGCTTTCAGAATAGCAAACTACCACCACTGTTTTTTTTTTGCCTAAAATGCAGAGAGTGGACGCTTCAGTCTGTATCAATTGGAGCTCCCCTCACGCTGCGAGAGAAGGCAGTGGACAAAAGCGTCCGAGTCCGAGGTCCTTTATGGCGCTGTGCAATTGACTTCCACCTGAAAGGGCTGTCGCTGGGAGCCGACCCAGCCTTCACTGCACACACACAGAGCGCGGGCTCCTTGCATCCGCGACCGTCGCTGTGAGCTCAGTGTGAGGGTAACAAGCAGTCGTCTGTTTCCTTTAACCAGACTTTAGAGGTCGAAAGGCTCTTGTTGGAAATCAAATGGCTCGGGCGACACGCATCGACGAACGAAGCCTCTCAGGGTCAGGGAGTTTTACTAAGATCTGATTTATTCTTGAAGAATGGACGCGCATCACATGGTCAGCTTATTTAACAGCCTCGATAAAACCTTGCGTCAGATATATGCACCGTGACCGTTCAAACGCTACATAAAATCCTCATCTTTATCTCTATAGCTGTTCTTCACCTGTACTGATACATGACCCACACAGTGTTCTTCAATCCTCTTTATCCATCTAAACTTTGACACAACTTTTTCCTCGAACCGTACTCTCCGTGCCCGCTAATACTCTGATCCTCTCCAAACCTCTCCTCCCAGGCTCCGCCCTTTCTCCTGAAAGATAATGTTCTTATCTATCACGAGCAGGTGATAGGTTTCAAGCCATCGCTCTCCACAGCGCCGTGCGGCACTTCTGCTTATTGATATCTGCCATCTTCTAAGTCATCCGCGCCGTCGACGAGCGCGCTACCCTCTGGTCCCCTTAGCCCTGAGCAAATCACGTTAGGCCGTCTTCCTGCAGGGGTGCCCTGGGGTGAGTGGCATGAATAACATCTATCAACACCCTGAAGTGAAGTGCTTGAGGTTTGGGAAGTGGGGAGAATAGCTGCTAGGCAAGAAAGTGTTAGAGCACAACACTACTATCTATCGGTTGTGGGTGTGAGAGTGGGTTTGCGTGTGAAGATAACCGTGTTAGGTGATGGTTTGGTAAATGTAAAAGCGAAGTAGTATACAGAGGATCCAAGCATTAATTGCTGAGGGATTTGGGATCACAGTGCCGGGTTTGTGATATGATAACACTCTTTAATTATTGCGGTAACAAAGGATGCGTTTCTGTCAATATCGCAAGGACGGCGACGGCAAAAACAAAGGGGGGAGACAAAAAACGGCTTTGCTTCATTAGTAAGCTGAGGTAAGGAGCAAATTATGGAGAGATCATTTAGCATGCGAGAAAGAAAGACGAAAAACCTTAATCTCTGTCCAGCTTTCGTATTCTTCGCCGTCTTCCTCCTGTCTCGCTCATTTGCTACTTCGCAGATTCATCCTCTTTCTGCTTTTAAAATTTCATGACCGAAAATAGGTAATTTAATCTTCATTAAACATACAAGGCTCACTTTCTCCTCTGCCGTGGTGAATTAACTAGTAGACTCGAGGCAGAATAGACGGCGGGATTCAAATGCCATAACTCACACATGCATTATCTGTTTTTAATAGGACATTCCTTCACAAATCAAAGTCAAACAGGTACACCTGAACGCGGGGAAACTTTTGATGGAAGAAAGGGTGAAGGTGAAAACCCAGCAAGGGAAGGTTAGAGATTTTAATGACTTGGAAAGGCAGTAAATAAATAAGATTGTCTCCCTCCGAAATCTGATTGATGTGGCTTTTGGGATGCCCCATATGAAAAAGCTACTCAGCCTGTGGCTTTCATCTGCGACTGGAGAAATCGATGCCAAGGATGTATGAGAAGCTACCTGTGTCTGGCCAACAATCTCCTAGAGTACTCCAACAGAAGGCTTTCTCGCAAAATGCTACTTTCAAGGCTACCTAGTACTTTAAACGCAAACATATGAAGTGGTGGAAATGCAATGGCTGTAAACGGTCAAAGATAATGCAGCAGCGACAACCAAAGCCAGATAAACATGTGTCATCTTATTACAAAGAATTACATCACCAGCCATGTCTGGAACAATTTAACAATGAGATAAAACCAACCTGAGTTTTCAAACACTCGAAGAGCGCACAGTTCAGAACAAAGCAACACCGTTCAACACAGAAGAGTCACAAAAACATGCTTCAAGTCAATTCTTACTATCGTGTACCCTGTATCTTTGGTATAGCAAGCAGAGCTAGGCAAGCTGACAGCATTTAAGAACCAAAATATAGGTCAGATCTGACCATGGTTTCTGCATTAAACCGGTCCTGCACACCTCTTTTTCTTCCCCCTCGTGTTTTACTTTGTGACACCATTAAAATGAATTACCCATTTACCATATCTCTACTGACACACTGGTTGGGTCTGTTCTTGATCTGCTCATGGATGTTTTACCCATATTAAAAAGCTGTCTTAAAGGGCTAGTTCATCCAAAAATGAAAATTCGTTCACCATTGAATCACCCCCTTGTCATTTTAAACCTGTACGGTTTTCTTTTCTTTGCAGAACACAAAAGAAGATATTTTGAAGAATTGAACAACCCATTGACTTGTATTTGTGTCTGTACAATAGAAGTGAACAGGTACAGCCGTTGTTCTCTTACCAACATTCTTCAAAATATCTTATTTTGTGTTCTGTGGAAAAAATGACAAACAATTTTCATTTTGGGGTGAACTATCCCAGCACGCTGACCTACATCACTGATCCTACACAACCTAACTTGTAATCCTATTGGTGTGTGTGATTAACGTAACACAACTGCCAAATGTAAATAAATGACATGTTTAGTTAAAAAAAAAAAATATCATAAAATTTACCCAATGGGCCCTATCTTGCACCCAGCGCAATTGACTTTGTACACCGACGCATGTGTCATTCCTATTTTGCACCCGCGCAAAGCGCGCTTTTCCCTCCACAGAAGCACGTCGCTAAACTAGTGAATGAACTTGCGCTCCCTGGGCGGTTCAGCGCAAAAAAGGAGGCGTGTTCCGGCGCAAACAATCCCTGGTGCTATTTTGCTGTTCCATTAAACAATTGCGCCACTGACCAGAAAAAACCTAGTCTAAAGTCAGTGGCGCGTTGCGCGTTGTTCATTATGCTATTTTAAGGGCGCATGCTTGATCATAATGTATAGCGTGCACAACGCGCATACACTTTGCTCATGTAATCTACACAGATGCAACAGTTATTTTTGCAAATCATAAATTGTTACACTAAAAAAAATTAACACATGAGATGACGGAAATCATTGTGGTGTGCAACGAAGATGTGAAAAAATATGCATAAATCTAGCTTACAAATTATTCAGGCTAATTGTAGTAATTAAGGATCAGACCTGTTTGCCCAATAGTGGCAAGACATATATGTATATAAGGACATCTGACAAATTGGTTTGTCCGTCAAGAACCAGGAAAAAAATTCGACTGAAAAACTGAAAAAACTGAAAGACTGAAAAAAAAAGACTGTGAAATCACCTTTACCATAATGTAAGTACATTAAAAACCTTAGTCTTCAACTTACCAGTTAAGTTGAGCGTGCTCATATTTTTGCGCCTGGTAAATACGCCATAATAATAGCAATCCATAATGGAACTTGCGCACCTGCTTTTAAAGGGAATGTTGGATGACGCTCTGATTGGTTTATTTCACGTTACGCCCAAACCACACCTATGAATAATGAAGCTACTTCAGACCAACCCATGTTAGATTTGCGCCGGGCGCAAGAGCCATTTATCCCGCCGGGAAAATAGCAACAGCGCCGAGACCCGCCCACAAAGTTACTTGCGCTTCGCGCTTAGACACTTGCGTTTCAGATCGTTAAAATAGGGCCCAATAAATTAATTCCTGTGTTCATGTCTTTGTATTCTAACAACGCCTAAAAGTTTGTCTGCATAAAATCAAAAATCAATACTTTGCAAAATGCATTCGTACGTCTCTCAAGATCACTGGACCTAAAGAGCATCATGACACGTCCAAACCTTATTCACACACATATATTCTAAATAGTTTGTGTAACATATCAGTAAAACAGTAGAAATGTACAAAACACAGCATACTCCACTAAAGAATTCAATCAAATAATAAATAATGCAAACATTCGCTAAACAGCCCAGTGTGATGTTGAATATGCTTTTCGCAGGCTTTCTCTAGCGATGTCATTCACATACAGTAGGCGTGCAAAGCATATAACTGTGAGGGGATTTCAAGAGGGAGTGTGTCGAGCACATACCAACAAGTCATTTCAAGCACATGAAATATAAAAGCCAAGCATACAAACTCTTTAAAGATGCACATACGCACAATCGCTCCAGACACTGCAATCCGGCTATGTCATAGCTGTTTTAAAGTAGGCCAGGGCAGAGAAGGCTAGAATATATTTAACGTGGTTAAGTATGGATGCTGCATGTGGTGACACACTCTAACAGAATGGCAAGGTTTACAGGACAACTAGGAAGAAAAGATCAAAGGTATATAGGATTAGAAATAAGGGGGAAGCAGTTACCCCACAGACAGATCAGTTCTGTTAGCATTCAACAGGCATGGATGTGCCGCCATGCTTTATCGCTGCATCTAAAGCAGGACGACTAAATACGGTAGAGAAACTAGACTGAGCTCCAACTGCTAGAAACATCCAAAACCCATCTATCTAGTCTTTTTTTATATCTGCAATTATTTTATCGACACCCACACACAATCACACGCATATGCACACACATACACACACACACACACACACACACACACACAAAGCTTAAATAAAATCAAATAATCAATAAAATCAAACCTTGATAAAACCTGATTTTTATCAATATTTTTATCCATAAAGATGTCGATATATCACATCATTTGACAGTTCTAAAGTCATATACTGTATAAAAATGGTTTGAACTGGAAAATAATACGATTTCGCTATTCGCTATTCGTAAAATGCATGTAAGTTGAAAGTGCCTTTTTTTCTCTCTCTCACTGTCTGTCTGAACAAAGCTTGGGAAGACGGAAAAGGAAAAGCCTTTTAACTTGCACACCCGGTTGTGGAGCTCAGTATAGTTTGTCTACCGTTTAACCCAGATGTGGTTGAGTCTGGGCAATAAGCAGGTGTTATGGGGAGGAGAGCAGAGCGAGGGGGATAAACATAGATTCAATTTGTTACCATGGTTAGCACCCGGCCACCGAGGTGCTGAACAGGAAGGGCTTTGATCACCTGCAACATTGACGAGGTGGAAATTGACAGACAAAAATGAGAAAAAGAGAGAGAGAGAGAGCGAGAGAGAGAGAAAGAGAGAGGGAGAAACGTCAAACAAGAGGTATTTCAGGAGTTCGTAACCAATTATCCACTCCAAAACTCTCAGTGTTGTCAAACCTCAGCCCACACACTCATCAGAAAGAGAGAGCAAAAAGAGAGAGCGAGCGAGACTGAAAAGAGAAGGAGAGGGAGGGTTAAGACAAGTGACACTAAGCAAAAGAAAGCGAGCGGCGAGACGGAGATGAGACTTGGTATGAGACAGAAAGAGAGAGAGGAAGAGCAGTGCGCAGAGAAACTGAGGTTTAATCTACACACACTTGTCTCCCCTAAATGTCAGTCTTATTTAAACAGATGTCACAGAGATTGGACCGCATGCTGGATGTAGTATAGAGCTCTGAGCATGTGTCTCTCTCTCTTTTTCCGGCCGTGGATGGCTGGCGGTGGCGCGGCGCTCAGGGGCCTTACAGCCCTGCGGAGTGGGAGACAGGTTTGATACAGCATGACACTTTACTTATTCATGCCCTCTTGTTAGAACTCCGCGGTTCCACAAAGGATCATGGGGGGAGAACTTTTGGTGAGACGAGATGGAGTAAAGCTTGAAAAACAATGCTGGGCAAATCACTGCTCATATGGGCATGTAAACAACATTGAAAAAAGTGGTTTACATTTGCGGACTGAGCAGTGATGCTTTTGGCATGTGTTTCTTAATGACGCTGGACTTGTTTTCAGTCACACTGTAAATAACATACATCTCATTACATCCCTGGGGAACTTCTAATGACACAAGCGAGTTTATGCACAGCAAGCGCAAACGAGAAAAGAGTGATTTATTGGGGCCATCGTATATAGGTGTTCTGGAGCGCTACGGCGGTTACAGACACTTGTCTGGCCGTCCTTGGCATTTCAATTTAACGTGGCACCTACAGCAGGTGGTGGGTTTCTCCTCCCCCGGGTCTGTTCGATTCATCATGGCAGGATGGAATATGTTAACATTAAGATTATGTAAAACCGCCCTCTAAGGACCCAGAGTCTACAATCAATTTCAGTAATCAGTGACTTATGAATGGTAATGTGGCAATGAATCCAATATGAAAACATAATGAGAAGTTTCGAAACGGGGACTTACAGAAGGGCATTAAATTGAGCGATTTTTTTTTAAGTGTGCAGAGAAGTACTTCGGTTTCGCCGATGTGATGAAATATAAAGCAAGAGGAGCAGGAAATGTGGGTGGTTAGCGTGAGAGGTCTCACCGTTGCGCGGGGTTCGTTTCCGGCGGTCACGGAAGGCCGCTCCAGACTGCAGGGCTTCCATGAGGCTGTCCATCACTCCGGTCTCGTCACCTTCTGTAAAGAGGACAGAAATGTGTGTCAGAGCTGAGATTCATGTGTAATAAGCTGTAGTGCACACGTAAACAGATACACAAACTGTGCTAGGATGAGGAAAGTCACCTGTCTATTTTCTTAGAAGCTGATAAATACAATTGAAATAAAATAACAAACAAAAAAATAAACAAGCCAGGCATGGCAAATGGGGCGGAGAGCAAAGTGAACAGTGTGGATCCCTAGCGACGGAAAACGTATGGAGAGGAGCCAGAGGATAAAAGTGTTCACTGATGGCCATTGACAGGTATTCGCTCTGCGGCTTGCACAGGGGAGCTAAGTGCTCTTTACCAAGATTTAGTGTGGAGCCGGTCAATACAGGGGCTTTTTATCATTGTTCGATGACAGTGGGATGTACCTCGAAAACGCTATGCGTCTCCACGGCAAACACGGTTTGGCTTTGAAAAGAAACTGGGTCGTATTCCCTAACCATGGTCTACACGTGTTATAAAAAAGTTACATAAAAAACATTTCTCAAACTATCAACCGCAATGAATCTCTTCCAGAATAAAAGTTAGTGTTTATAAAACATAAACATGCATGCATATATTTAAGAAAAATATACAAATTAATAAACATATATATCATTAAGATTATTGGTAAATATAAATAAATAATGTAGATATTTCCTAAATGTGTATGTTGTACGTGTATAAGAATACAACATTAATATACACAGACTATGTTGTATAACACATTATTTATATAAATATTATATTACATAAACATAAACTTTTATTCTGGATGCCCTGATAAAAATATTATCAATTTAATGCTAAATTAAAATAAAAAATATAATTGAAGTAAAAATATAAGAATTTCAATGAAACATTCAAAATCTAAACAGTAAAATGAAAAAGCATACATAGACATTACAAAAAAAAACATTTTACTCAGCAGTCATAATAAAATTGATAGAACCGATGGAACCAGCTGAAACCACACACACATTAAAAGCATGAGCTAACAGGACAAAATGTTAATTATACAAATAATTATAAAATAAAGTAAAATGATTAAAACTAAAAAGTCTCATGTTTAAGTGTAACAAATCATAGATCTGTTAAAAGCAACAATGTGGTCTTAATACGAAGATCTCCTTTTCCAAAGATTTATTTTCATTTACTTCTTCTGAACTAAAGCTCCTTAAAGTGTCATCAATTGCTTCTTATTTGAATAAAAAGTCTATCTTTCAAAGTTTGAAGTTAATGCACTTATTTCTTTAAGCATGAGCATGTAGTCCTGAACTTCCACAGAATCGGTCGACCACAGGGTTAAAAAATAAGCTTTGGGTACTTTATCTGGGTCATCTATCTTTACCCAGCATTAATGAGATCGAGGGTCCCCACTACATCATGAGGGTCCAGCAGAGGCATTATTTTAAACTCGAATCATTACGGTGACTTATTGTTGTGTGTGTGGGATCGTTTCGTCAATTCTTTTGTGTACATGATCGAGCCGCTCTTGGGAAATATTTAGTGAATAGGTTGGGATTTCGACGTCTGCCTTGGCAGAGAGCAAACGTCTGTGGCAGAGATGCTGGTAGCTCTAGGCAGCAGTTTCAGGCGTGTTAATCAATCTTTTGTTTCCTCGCGCATTCAAAGTAGATGACAGTCAGCAAATTGAATTTATAAAGAGGAAGAAAGTTGACACGGCTACATAATTAATTTTGGAAAATGCCACACACTCTCTACACAGGCAGAACTGCACAAGTGTGTGTTTTTTCTTCTCTAGAAGCAGTACGTCTTACACATGATACACATTAACAAATCCAAATTAAACAAAGCCAAAATATTAAGATTCAAACGCACAAACAGAAGCGCAGGGAGGCAAAAACGAAGATCAAATTATGTGTGATAATATCTGTCTTGGCTCCAACTGTATAATTTTGTTGTTAATACCCTTTCCAGGGCAACTTCAAAATCAAAATAGTAGATCACACAGCACGCTGTGTTTAGTAGCTACCCAGATTAAATCAAGCTAATTAAACTAGCGGTTCCAGAACAAACCAGAACAGAACAAGCATGGCTTATCTCTAAATTGCTCCTCAACACCTTGGCTTAAAGCAGGCCAAGCTTGTTCTCTCCATCGAGTGTGCTGTCGTCCTCTGAAAGCCACGACGGCTCCAAAGTAGCCGCACCTGAAAGTTAGTTAGTGTCCCTAAAACATGTCGACATCAATCTGGTGCCCAAGCTGGGTGTTTGGGGGGCAGGTAAACATTTATTAGAAGCAACATGATTCCGGAAACTTCTCGACAGCTCCTTCATTTCCTTGTTTTTGGAGGCCTAGACATCACAAGGGGCACCTGACACTTTGATCAATTTGTCCTACTTCTTGCTTGCTTAACTGTAACACAATTCATCATCTGCAATGGCCAGGACAGGAGAGCTGGGGAGGCTGGGTTCAGAGGATCTCAGACACGAAAAAGCAAAATTACTAAAACGGGAAACATGCTCCCATGTGACCCATGACTGCTCCATTAACAGTGTCCTATTGGGCCATGCTTCTACTAGAACCAGCTGGACCTATGATCTCTCCACATGGATTGGAGAGAAATTGCCAGAACATATGGTCTATGTGATTTCTCTGTCTCATCAGTGAGGAGCTTTAAAAAACGTAGAATGTGATAGAAGAACAAAATCTGAAGAAACAAAGCTGAAAAACTATTTTAAAGTAGCACAAACACTAAGAGATCATGACATTATCTTGCCAGATGTATTCGATACATATGCATTAACATGCAGTCAGAGAAAATACGTATACATCACAGACAGACCTCTACAGATGCGGATAAATGCCATAACGTGGTGAAAATGGAGTCTTTATAAATATGTACATTATAATTTTCTATTCGACAGTCACTTTTACTGCCAACGCTGTCTAGTGAGTATTTCTTGTCAAGGGTTTTATTTTTCATGACATTTTAAAACTACATATGCGCTTTAAAAAAAAAAAAAAAAATCTGCACTACGAAGGCAAAGTGCAGTAACTACACATTTGGTCAAAATTAATATAAGGTTAGATATGGGCTTTTTAACATCTGTTCTGCCTTTGACCAGTCTCCTGATTCAATTTTGTCCAATTTCAGAGAAACAAGAGTGTCAAAATTGCAGTGACTGGCTGTAATGGCCGGCTGGTGTGAAAACTTTGAAGGCCTTTTTCTCAGTTTCAGTGTTTGTGTAGTTACTGCACTTTGTAGGGCATTATTGAGCGTTCCTTTTGTACCAGCGTGCTTGTAGAGTTAACTCTATTTCTATGAGAAAGCACTTTCTCTACATGCAGCTCACTATGCACATACAATAAACACCACAGTTTTGACTCAGTCTTAAATTATAGTTTACAACCAACACAGAGGTATTTTTTGCAAGAATGATTAAAACAGTTAGCAATACCCACATGACCCTAAATTGTTAAAAAATGCATACGATTTATACTAGTCCTGGGCGACGTGAAAATGTTATCGTAAATCGCCGATTTCTCGCAAATATCCGATGTCGAGTTCAACAGACAGATACCAGATGATAATCGTTAATAATGGAAAATATGCATTATAACATTATCATGCGATGTAGGCTTTAGCGTGAATGTTCATATGCCTAGGCAGTGAGTCACAATGACAAAATTTTGGAACGAATTACCTCCTGGTCCGAATCCACAGATTGATCGCGTATTACATCAGCGTATGACATCAGTATGCCAATCGTCTATGCAATGTTGCATGAAGTCAAACACACCTGATATTATCAGATATCGCGTTGATTTTAAAGTCGAATATCGATAAAAAAATTGAACACATGGCCCAGCCCTAGTTTACACATAATGCTCTAAATTTACTTTGTTAAATAAAAAAATGACAAAACTGTGAACACTCCTAGGATTTGTAATACGCTATTTATTAGCCCCTTAAAGTTGTATAAAGGCAGCAAGAGTGGGCCAGATTTGTGGCCCCTTCTTTTGTCACGACTCGTGATAATTATCGTGCTAAGACAATGGAAGGTATTTCAATGTCATCTCTTAGCAGCAAAAATGTCGACAGAATTCAATTATTTCCCACAAATCATTTCATTTAAACAATCTTATTTAATGAATCGGTTCAGAACACTGATTGAACGGTTCACTTGTGTTTCATCTTTCAGTTCCTGTAGCATTTTAAACGCATTTGAATGCCTGTGAGTAAAACATGTCTAAATGTAGGCCAATGAAGGTCTTTATTATTTTCAATTATTCTTTTGAACAATGTGGTTGAAAACTGGTCCGCCACGACCTGTCTTAATACACATATCAAAGCAAATGCATGGCGATATTTAAGCTACACCACTGAGCAGATGTACATATGTATGATGATGTGATGTCTTTAGATAGCTCAATTCTAATAATCTTGATTAGGGATTTTTTTTAAACAGCTAGAAAACCTACTCATTTAAATTTACATTGAGCAGACGCTTTTATCCAAAGCAACTTACAGAGCCAATAAGCGATATGTCACAAAGGAGCAATAATACAATAGGTGATAATACAAAGTTACTAGTTTCAACAAAAGCGAGGCCAATACCTGTCGAGAGAAAGAGAGAGTTTTTTCATTCTTTCTCATTTGTAATCTGTTGCCTCCCTTGATGAATCGCTTTATTGTTTTCTTTAAAGCGTCTGTTAAATGCCTCAATGTAATGTAAAATGTCATTAGAATCACAAGGGAAGATCTATTTCAGTTGTAAAGTAAACATCTACCGACTAGCCCTATACTGTCCCTGCATCACCTCTGTTGTGGGACCCTCTCAAGCATCTATCTCTTTACTGTCTGGGTATCAGGTGGTTCTGTGGCTCTAAGGCTGCTGCCAAATGTACCATAATGCCCCGGGGCCCTTTTCAGTCTCCCCGATGTATTTATGGGTGCGCTATCACATTTTTAATTAGGGGCTAACAAGCACAGCCCTCCGCTGAATTCGTGAACTTCACACATCAGATTAGCTTCCCAACAAGTACCCTAGTAGGAGCTTATCTTCCATAACACAAGGGGAAAGAAATAGGGGAGGAGAGAAACAAAGTCAGGTGTCACAACGAGTAAGAAAAGGCTGGGGGGGTGCAGGGTGTGCGTGTAAAGTAATGGGTTTGTGTATGCTCAGTGCATGTGTGCGTGTGTGTAAATGTAATTGTGTGTGGCATTAGAACATCTGGAGGACTGAGTCATGGAGAAGGGCTGCCGGAACGAGACCGTGCTGGTCATAAAACCCCCGGTGAGACACTCGATGGAGCGAGCCGGCTGACATTTAATTATTTCTAAAGCGTATGCATGTGCACGTCTGGCCACGGAACTGCATTCCTTTCCTTTCTCATGCCTGCTATCTGAACTAGGCATCTTGTAATATGTTTCTGCCACTGGATATGTAACTCACTTTGCTAGAACGCAGACTTTGCAGTGCATAAACAAGATCATCAGGACTATGAGATTATAGTGTAAAGGGAACAAATAAAAAAAGAAAGAAAGAAAGAAAGAGAGAAAGAAAGAAAGAGAGAAAGAAAGAGAGCAAGAAACAGGCCCACACACAACAAAACAATTGTTAGGAGAATTGCACATACAATACTTAGAATCATGCTATTACAGTGCTTTCTAATTTTCTAAGAAAAGAAAAAACTTATGAAAAACACATAAAATGTACTTTACAATGGCAAAATACACACACTTTCTACATGTATTAATGTAATTTTAGGTAATTTTGTCATTAAAATTGATTTTTGTTCATGCATTAAAGAACTTTTTTACCCCAAAATAAATATTATTGTCATTCTTACATGTTATTATTGTTTGCAGAACACAACAGATAATTTGAAGACCGTTGTAACTGAACAACGGTGGTACCAGTTCACTTGCATTGGTTTTGTGTCTGAACAATAGAAGTCAATGGGTAGCTCCATTGTTCGTTTAACAACATTCTTCAAAATATCTTCTTTTGTCTTTTGCTGAAGAAAATCGTACAATTTTGAAATGACAAGAGGATGAGCAAATAGATTTAGGATTTTCATTTTGGGGTGAACTTTCCCTTCAACGCCAGTCAAACAGAAACACCAAAAAAAGAAAGGTGTGTTTTGTGTCACTAAACTGTCCATCAAAATTCTCTGAAACTAGCTCTGAAGAATGTTAATTCCTATAAACATACAGCATTTTACCTCAGAAGGTTTAGCTAAATGCCACTGAGAATCCACAAGAACAGAAAAATATTCTTCAAGTTCCACTGAGAGGGCAAAGCTCAGTCGATCTGTATTAGACGGCATGCATCGGTTCTACATATCAAACCGTGCCATTACAACAATTATGCAGCAGTGTCAACAGGCTATGTTCCCAAATTCAATTTGCTATCTGTCGCCCCTCCACGCTGTTAAGCGAAAATACAGAGGATCGATCGAGAACTCAATTTCTGTTGGTTCTCATGAAGACTATTGCTCTAGGGAGGTTAAAAGGCTATGGCACAAAACTTTCGCCACTTAATTCCAAATAGCGAAGATCCGTCCAGAGGACATCGTATCAGTGTCCTCTGAGTGACCGGCCGACAGTCATGGATCCACAGCTCTCATTTCCACATTAATAGGATCTAAAGAGAGACTTGCGGCTCCCTGCTTGAGAAGGAGGAAAATAAGAAACTTTTACTTTCTTTGTCCCTTCCTGTCCTTCAAAATATAAAAAATAAAAAAGAATCTGTCACTCTGGAGAAAGCCACCTGTGCTATTAACCTTGTGCACGCCGTGTGAGAAAAGCTGGAGTGGGCCTGTACTTAAAAGCCAGGTGCATCATGGGATTCTGTTGTTTTCCTCGCTGCCACTCTTTTGTCTGAAAGATTTCCTTTCACTGTGGCCATTGAGAGTGCATTAGCCGCAGAGTCAACAGTCCTGCCAGTTCCAGACTCGCACCTGTTATGAGGTGCTGCCTCTCCGGAGGATCTGACACGAGATACGACACTGTGACCTGTCATATGGCCTGCTGGAACGAGAGCTCCCATGCGCTCGGAGAGAATGAGCCTGCTGGACTCGAGAGTAATGAAGAAGATGGATGTGGCACCAGACAGGCATTTTGGAGCGTTTTGCTGGAACAGCTTGATGTGAAAACCCACTTATGTCTATGCGTAATTAAATTAGGGATGCTCGCACACCCCTCCTTGAGAGGGGAACAACCTCTTCGAGTTCACATAGGCGCCAGGGGGTCTGGGTCTTAGACAATGAGGAGCGGAAAGGGACGGATACATTAAAGGCCAATGAGATGTTTCGAGGTAGCCGGAGCAGATAACTACTCCATCCAGGTTCTGTTTGTCACTCATTTATTTTGGTTGATTGGTCGGCTGGTTGGAAATGGAAGTGGATTAGACAGGGTGGCTATTTGCTTAAGCACTGCTGAGAAGAGAAATCTCCTGCCCTGCCCTGGATAGCTGCAAGGCATGAATAAATAAAGGAACAAAAACAAAAATAAAGCCTCCATCTGGATGGATGTTGTAGGGCTCAGCATTAGAGGTTGTCAGGGATGTTTGGTTTAGGAGGAGGAAATGGAGACAGAATAGAAAGAAAGGGTAAAAATGTACGCTCTAGGAATAGCAGTCCCTCCGCTGATCCTTCTGTATTTGCTTTGACTCCCAGAATACCCAGGCATGGGATTAGCCAAGGACAAAAAAGATGGGAAGACCGCACGCACCCTCGGCCACCCCAATCCCCCCTCTGTATTGTCTTTAATGTTCCTAGTTAAATGTTATATGATTAAAAACATGCAACTGTATGCAAAAAAAATATATTTTTCACTTACCAACACAAAAACAAAGTATTATTATTAGCCAATTCTGACAGACAGTTTTGGAAATGTGAGTTCAAATGTTTATTAGTTTAACACTTACCTAAACAATATTTAATAAAATAGGTTGATGGTTTGTACAAATATCTTATGCTAATGTAATAAGATGGCATTTACAAATGGCACCCCTTGAGTAGTGTAAACTAGCCCTACTTTAAATTTTATTGTAATGAGCAATAATTAATTTATAAAATAATGGAACACAAAAAAATAAAGAATGTTGTGGCCCGAGAAATTCGTCCCTGAATACCACATCAGCGTACGAATAAATGAGGAAAATTATTACATAATTTAAATAATTACAAAGGTGTTTTTAAATTTGTAGGAATTATTAAAGGTGAGACTAAAGAGACACATTTGCGACAAAACAATTGTAAGAATATGTAACTGATGTTGTGAATAAACAACATGCAACACAATATCATATAAAGTTTCTATAGAATACAGCAATCACCACATAGTAAAATCTAAAAAAAAAATTATATGCTATATTATCGCATATATATATGCGATATATATGCTAATTATATCGCTGCTGTCCTTCTGATGCCTTGTATCTCCATATTTCGTGATTAAGATTTTTTAAGTTATTATAAGTCACCTTTTATGTTTGTCACTTTTGCAAATATCTAACAAATAAAAAGTAATAAAAGTGTTTTTCAACTTTGACAACACACTATTTGATCTTTTAAAAATACATTGTTTTCCCATTTCCTGAATGGTTTCAGATAGACAGCGACGATATTCAACTCTGATAAATATATTTTTATTATATTTCATACATTTAAATATTTATATGTATGACAGTATATAACAAGTTCTCATAATCAACAATGAATGTTATATTTCTGCATAATATCATATTCCATTTTCCCTCCAAGTAAAACGAACAAAAATGAAAGAATATTGCATGTGGTCTAAATTGATCACAAAAAACGGACAAAAAAAGAATCAGCAGGCCTGTTCTGAGGGGCCGCTCCATTTGCATATTCTTTTCATACTGCTCACAAGGAGAAATAAAAGATAGCTGAGATCTATGGCACGTGCCCACATTTTTCATGCCATCTTCCCGTATGCTAATGAATCACCACAGTGGTTTATCAGGTTGGTGATGCTTAGTGGCCGTTCCCTGCACTCCTTGCCATCTGCTTTCTGAGATCACAGACCATATGAGGCAGGCTTATCTGAAAATATACTTCATAAATCATCAGCCGAGTCCGACAGTCACTGTAACACCGTACGGGAGCGTGAATCTCACAGAGATACAAGACAAAGAGATCTGTGTCATTCTTCTCTTAGAAACACAACTCTATACTTCAGACTTCCAGAGGTTCTTAACCTTGGGGTCGAGACCCATGAGGGTCACAAGAGATTCGTTTTCAACTTTAAGTATCCTTACACAAGACACATAACGTGGAAGTAAAACCTGAGATCCTCGCAATCAAAACAGATAGATGAAGAATAACAGAATGGAGCAAAGGTTCAACGGAATGAGACACGGGTCCCATGACATGCTTTAAAAGCTGAACATCTTTTAACCTGATACAGTGTTCTGAAATCACAACGTTAAAAACTCAATAATATTGACCAAACACTAAAATGTGTTCTTATTGCTTAAATGTTTCGTACAACGCATGAAGCATCTGTTTCTCAAGCATTGTTGTTGTCTCTTCTAATACCTTTGTTAACTGTCCTCTCTTAGGATTTAGACTTTGTCGACATGATTTCCGTCTCAACGCAGCGAGTTTAATTATTTCTGAGCGGCTGCGGAGTGGCTCTCCAGGTCCGAACTCTTGACAAGGAATTATCAGAATGTAGACCACCCATGGCTGTAAATTAATGACATGCAACAGTGTGAACGTGTGCTCTATAAAAAGGAGGGAGAGAAACGGAGGATTCTCTGATGTATCCTTTCATTTCTGCTATAACCTGAGGGAGAGAGCTGAATGAAGTTAAAAAGGCTTAAAGTGATTAGGATGTTTAGTCTATCCTAATTAGGAATGGCTAGACAAAACGCACATTTTTTTCTTTTCTTGGTTAAATAAATATAAATACCATACATAAGAAACACATATATTTGTAGGATGTTTCAAATTCATTTCCCGAGCTGTACTGGCAATATTAATGGAAATATGGCGGATTTCCTGGATGTCACTACGACTTACACAGATGCTTATCTGGCTAAATCAATGGATTCAGTTATCGCACGTTAGATATTTAGACACAGCTAACACATCTCCGGCCAGACTGATGGTGAAATTCGCCATGCTATCATCGCCTTAAGGCGCACGGCCATCCAGTTGCCGATACGGCACAAGCTAATACACGCTTATTTATTAGAATTGATGCACCACGGTGGATAAGCCCGGCGCCCTTGTTGGCGTCTTTCAAGGTAATGACAAAAATCACAATGCCAGCAGTCGCGCTCCGAGACTTCCTGAGTGGAATTCGCTTATGTTCAGGATCCAGCGGGCTTTGGGATGTAACCCGGCGTTCTTCAAAAGAGGATGGAGCTACCCCACAGTGGCGTAAATAACGCTCAATAGCTGATGTGGAGAGATGATATGCATATAGGACTGAAGCTCATTTCTCAAGCACCGATGCTGAAGCCTGCAGACAGCCGAGATTTAATATGATAGTTAAAATACAGATAATGGCATACCATAGCCGGCTCAGCATTATGAGACGTTACTTATCGAGTCCACTTATTCATAATGACCAATGCGGTAGACGGCATATCTCAATGACTAATTAAAAATAGGAATGCTAATTAGAGAAGAGACAGCGGGGTGTGCGGCTCTTGGTGGCTTTCTGCTTGCATCATACAGATTAACATATTATAAAGTCACGACCTTTAACAGAATTACCTTTAGCACCGGGTGACCCGTTGGACGGGGTCCAAAGTCCTACAGCTCACAAGTGTGTTTTAGATGTCTCTCTGTGTGCGGCTGCTTAGAGGTGAAGTGTGATTTAAATAAATGTTTGTGTTAAAGGGACAGTACACCCCCCCCCCCAAAAAAAGCTCTTATAATTGATTTACTCACCCAGAGTTGTTCCAAATATGTATTCATGTCTTTTTTCTGATAAACACATGTAAAGATATTTGTAAGCATGCTTGTAACCAGTTCTTGGCCAACATTGACTACCATAGTGACCCAGAATGGGTTGCTTTCCTACATTCTTCCAAATATCTTCTTTCGTGTTCAACAGAACAAAAACATTTATAAAGCACATTTTCCTTGGGAGTCAATGGTGGCCAAGAACTGGTTACAAGCATTCTTCCAGATATCTTTCTCTGTGTTCATCAGAACACAGACATTTATACAGATTTGGAACAACTTCATGATGATTAAATGATGACAGAATTTACATTTTTGGGTGAACTGTTCCTTTAAGATGGCCGATATTGAAATCGCTAAAATGTAGCAATCTGTAAAACTAGGCTAAGTCACTGATTGTAGAAATGTTCATTGTCAGACATGAGAAAAATGTCTCATAAAGAGTGGGGGTTACCTAGATAAACTGAACAGTATTCTCTGGTATTCATATCAGTAGTTTAATAAAAGGTGCATTAAACAGCATTCATTAGGCTGCTGATATGACTGGATTCCTTATATTGTGAGTGTATGTCATTTTAGTCCTATTCATTTATTTATATGTAAAATCCTTTTTAAACATTAAAGATTGCTCCTTAAAAACATTATATAAAGATGGCTTAAAAATATGTCTGTGTTATTGTATATTGCACACAAACAAAATTCAACCGAAATCTATTGACTGTCTATTTGCCAGCAGGTTATAGAAAATCTTCAGAGTCTTACTAGACAGACTTACTATGCTTAACCACACAGATAATAACCATCATCACATATAAAATAAGTCAAAAGAACACACTAATCTTCCTCTTAGCCCTTTAATCCTCCACATACTTTGTCTAACCCTTTAAAGAGATCATTTGTATTGTCAGACAAGAGAAGCGAAGCTACTTCCTGCCTGACTCCAGCAGATGTGTGCCAGTCTTATTTAACAACATCATTAATTCCACCGTCTGCTTTTTCAATGCTGCATGGATGATGCACGATGACTCAGCGAGTGACCGACGAACAACAACGTTTTATTCTTTCTACGTGACCTACAGATTACAAACACCAGCAGTAAAATTTGATGACAACATTAAATAAAAAAAAGAAGAAAGCCAGGCCTGCCTTGAAGAGTTGAACCTGCTTCGTGTGAGCGGAATGAACGATTTTTAAAGGGCTGTAATCAAAAAGAATGAGGTAAGAGATGTTCTCCTTCGGTTAGCAGAAGATGTCCTGCCTACGAATGCAGAAACTGGGTAAGGGTGATCTGTGTCAAAGCAGCATGAGTGCTTTGGGTGGCTTCTTCAACTGAGTGGCTTTTGAGCTAGTGTCAAACACATGAACACAAACACTTGTGGCGAACCTCATCCGTGACCCTGAAACCGCCGGCAGGCTGAGACACAGCACAGACAGACACACGAGGAGATGTCTGGTTCTGTGCTTGGGAGAAAGTGCCATCATCCCTCAGCAGCGTTTCACGGTTGGTAAGACGTCCTTTGCACAACATCGCTTCATATCTTATGGCAAAATGGCTACCCCGCTAGGACAAAACATCTTTCCTAATAGAGACAGAAGGATTAGGTGGATTTAGACCTATTTTACATCATTCCCCATTTACTTTCAGCGGGTTAAGCAATTTGGTGAATGCTGAACATCTGGTCAGTCTAAGAGAATATGGAAATCCACTTAGAGAAAATTAAAACAAATGGGGGCTGGGTAATGATTTCATGAGCAATTTCCCATATTAGGATTTGTACCACTTTGCAAGAAAAACTGTTTTCGTCTCACTTGCCGTACACATCAATCACATGCTACTCAGAATTGTTCGAGAACTTAACACTGGCAAGGACGCAATTCCAGATACTGGCGATTTTAAAAATAGTCTAAAAGTGAAAATGGTCCAGATATTCACTCACCCAGTCCCATCAAACACATCCTCTTAACCCTTAATGAATTAAACCCACATTAAATATGCATCTCATTGTTAATCATGTGCATGTTAAGGGCATTAGATATCAATTTGCAAAATGACTTCAAAAATCTCTTTATAGAAATAGTCCATTGAAAAGACCTTAAAAACGATTAATCAAACGGTTATTAGACATGGAGTCTAATGAAAAAGGTTGTGCTGGTAAAAAGTATATAAGAGAAAAATAGCCGATACAATAGTATTCGATAATTACCTAAATGTACAAGTGTAATGCACATACATAGCCTTGAGTTGTTAAAGTTAATTTCTTATTTTATAAGAAAATGGTAAATGATTGTATTTGCTGTTAGACGGCCAACCGAGTAGCTGAATTGAATTTGATTGGAGTGTGATTGGGTTAATGAATGTTTCCATTGTTAAATACAGTAAAAAAAATATTCCAAAACAATCCTAACATATTTACACTATAATTTCATTTATAAAGACAAAAATGCCCACTAATCATTAAGCAAGGATTTATTTTTCTTGACAAAAATAAATCATATCAAATAAAAGCAAAACAAATAAAGGACTGCGATATTCTTACAGCCATGTGCAGTTGAAAAACATATCTCTATAAGCTGACAAAACAAAGATTTGCTGTAAGTTTTATTTTCTGACACATGGAAAACCTTGGCACAGAAAGATAAGGCATTCTTTTCTGCACCAGAGTTTTTTTTTTGCAACTGTCTTTCCATCTGCATTATTCCATGCTGAACATCACTGCGGTCAGTTCTTAAGAAACTAGCATGCATCAGTCATCCTGCAGAACCACACCGAGCTCAAGTTCTACATGTCATTTTAACAAACGCGAGGCCGCGGTAACGTGTCGAGCACAGTGTGACATTTTAAGTTGGTAGCTTGTGTAAAAAGCTTTTGGCCAGAGGCAGGAATTTCTGTCTCATATTAAGGATCAGAATAGCGCAGTGTACTGAGAACTGTAAATGTCTGGTAGCGAGAATTCGCAAGCTGTATGAAACATCTTGAAGTATTTTCATTTCTTTCGTTCTTTTTTCAAACTTGATTGAACCCAACATTTATTGAAGATATACAATTCGGCGGGCCGTCTATGCACGGAGGTCTTGTAATACAGCGAGCGCAGCGCAATTTCTACTTCATATCCAACCAGTTTCTCTCTAATATAAACAGAATTAAGGTATTGTGAGTGTGGCCTCTTTTCATTCAGAATAATACAGGAAACCAAACAAGGCTGGAAGAACTTAAGATTTGACACTCAACTCCATTTACTAGGCCAAAGGCAATCTGCCAATCCATTATCTGTCTGCTCTACAAAAGCGTTGAACCTGAGATGCTTATCTTTACGTGTGACCTACATCCTGTTTAGCAGCCGCCTGTCAGCCTGCCCCAGACCACTGTTGATCAGTCCTAAACCAGGCCACTTTTTTTAGCATATAACTTATATTTATTTATGCAAAATAACACCACATTATTAAAAACATTTTATCACTGCACCTGTCTTTACCTGTCTTTATCGCGTTTGACTTGATTTCACATTGGTGTGTTCGGCATTGTAATTATCATCACTGCCATCTACATTAACCTGACAGATGTCTTAATTTTCCTGACACTGTGACCGTTACTAAATGAAGACTCTCCAGCAAAAACAAATATACGGTACGCAGTGACTTCTAATCTGCCTGTACATTCGGCGCCTGCGAGAAGGAAGTCAAAAGTGTGCTTTTTCGCAGCTAAAGTGTGGTCCTGTCCCTCCGCCGCCACCCCTGCGATGCTCAGTGGCGTGTGAAATCGCATTCCAGACCGCAGTCGGCCCCGGAGGGCCACAAGTGTTTTACCTTTGTTCATGTCAATCAGCTGTTTCTTCTTCTGCTGTCTTTCTAGCTTTTCACGCTCAGCCTTCTCCTTTGCTAGCTTGGCTCTCTTGATCTTCTCCTCCATCTCCCTCTTCTTGTGGTTCTCCCTCACAGCATCCTGATGTGTCAGAAAGAGAGAGAGAGATCATAGGGTAAATAAGAATGAGGCAATGAGGCGTCCACTAGAATAATTCTAACAGCACATTGTTTTAAGCAAAAAAGATTATAACGGAGAAACTGTGAGGATGTACTGAAGGGCAGTGTGAAGCAGAGTACAACCCAATTTGTTTATTTGAAAAAAATCATATGTATAATATTTGTGAAAAAAGATGCAATGTTTTATTTAAATGTTACTTTATGAAGAAAAAAGTATATAATTGATATAGAACCATTCTTCCATTAGAACATATAGTTCATGAAACTGCAACAGAACGTTACTATGCAACAAACACTTTTGGAGAGCTGTGTTACTCTGAAATGTTATTTTAATATTATATTAAATTTATTTATTAATATGATTAAGACTCAATTTGATTAAAATAAAATCTTCCGTAATGCTCTGAAGATACAAAATTCAATGAAACACCGAATATCAATAAAAAATAAGAATATATATATATATATATATATATAATAAGAATATATACAGTATCTGCTTTAAATTAAGAGACCATTTCAAAGACCATTTTCAATTTTTCTGTATTTATTTTACGTTTTTACAGGAATGTGTAAATGTTTCATTCTTTGAACGACAAAACAATATTTCTGTTTTGTATGATTTATTTGCAGAAAATCAAAACTGGAAAAAGAGGTCAACATAACAAAAAAGATGCTCTGTATTTCTTCCGACCTCAAATACTGCAAAGAAAACAAGTTCATATTCACTTTTAAGCAATACAACAGTATTATTTGTCCATGTATTTAGAAAATGTGAAAGAATGTATTTTTTTATGTGAAAATCATCCATTTTTATCAGTTTTCACGTGTCTTGTCAAGCTGTCAGTCTTTCACATTGCTGTTAGATGGCTTAATTTCACGCTTGAGGTTTGAATTTGTTTTATTTAAACAGATATTGGACCGGACTGGCTACAATGCATCTAGAAATGCTGAATAATTGAACATTTGGAAAGGTCTCTTATTTTTCTCCACGGCTGTTTTATTAATAGCATCAATAAATTTATATATTTTGTCATGGATAATATAGCAGAATTAATTTTTTTTACAAAACCATGTTGAAAATCCAAGGTAAAGTCTGTAGGATCCATCTGTGCTTGCTTATAAACGTATGAATAAAGGGACAGAGATGCAGCCTTTCAACTAACACAAAGTGAAACTAGAGGAAGCAGCCAGAGATTGTCTAATTGAACATCAAGATGGCTCCTGATACTGCTGTGAAGTCCCCACTGATTTACAATTTCCATAAGCATTATAACATGGTACCAGATATGAGCGCTCGCATCGTGAAGTTTGCAATGACAGTGTGCCGGGATAAAGCTCACCTACGAGTCCTCCTGCAAAGTTTAAAATCACATTCTGACCACGACAAAGGCTTTTGAATCACTTTTACCATCACTTCTTATCTCATATGATGCACATTAGGTGCATAATTGATGCATTATCTATGTATTTTATCATTCTCAGGCTACCACGGTGAATGAACAACATCTCGCGAATGATACCAAAGTTCCCCGCTGGTAAATACAAGATTCTGGCGGCGTGCACTCATCTGGCAAGTACAATCAGTCCGACATGAGTTGAAGGCATCGTAGCAGCGGGTGGGTGTGTGGCCTGTATACTGAGACGCAGAGATATCAGTCTCCCCGGCCCTCTCTCCTCCTCTGTAAATGCCACGGAGGTGTCAGGTGGTATGAAGGAGAAGAGAAAGCTGGACGGAGACACGCAGAGGGCAAAGAGACTCGGTGAAGAAGAGAGAATAAGCCACTTCTACATAACCTTTCCAGCCCAGCAAAGGTCTCTTCACCCCAGGCCTGTAGCACTAACCTGACAGTCTCTGCCTTCAAGAGAGAAATGAGTGTGTCGTGTATGCGCATGTGTGTGCGTCTTGTTCCTTCTTGGTGCGACATAATGAGTGTCGACAGTCTGGCCCTTTCCGGCTCCCTCTGGGTTTCAGTCGTACGTGTCGTGTTCGGTGCCGAGACGTGAGGATTCTGGGTAAAGTGTGGAGGGAGAAGGAATGTACTGCTCATCGGGTCGGTCAATAGTGGAGCTGTTGTCAGGTTCTAAAGACATCTAGTGTGTTTTATAATGCGATATGGGTGACTGTGGACGTGCAAAAATGGCTGAGGCATCTTGAGTATGAAAGAGAGAGAAACAGAGAGAGAGAGAGGCACCTGTTCCCAATTTGCATGTTTCCACAAAACAACTTTAAGTCAGCGAAGAATAAACAAAGCACTTGTAATAATAAAAAAGTAATCGAGTCAGCATGCATATGGCTGTCTTTCAAAGAGTGAGAACGGGAATTCTACATTCATCTATTCATGCCACTGAGTGACAACAAACATTAGCATAAACAATTCTTCCTGTTATTGTGAATTCACATTTTCAAATGAAGTCTTATGAAGTCATTGGCTCATGCTTCTACAAGAGATGACAGTTCAATCATGGGATTGTAAATGGAGATAGCATCAAACTCTGTAAAATCCTTAATTGAAAAATCATTTATTCATTGCGACAAAATAATTCCTGCTGGCGAAAGTTTCTTAAACAAACAAACAATTCTTACCGCAAACACGATCACACGACGTAATTATCTCCCCCTCATCAAACATGCAAAAACCCTCATTACCATGGCAACAAACATGTTGTTCCCCAAACCCTTTGCTTGATCCCAATTAGCCTGGGGCAGCGTTTATGATTTTATCAATTTTTGTAATTGTGTTCTAGGTATTAGGAGCTTTACATGAGATAAACAATCCCCATAGGGTGTGCTTTTGAATATCATCTTGCCAGCGCAAACCGCCTGCATTATCTACTACAAAGGCCAGAACAGCATTACCATAAAGAAAGAAGGAAAGTGCCGTATTTGCGATTTGTTTACACGTGCCCTCTATACGCTTACACGATCCACGGACATGACAATCCAATGCACACATTACAGCACGATCACGTTTCGCTCGCCGACAATGGCTTTGAAGCGTTTAAAATCTGTTCATTATGGTCACAATGCCTCTCGCTGGTGTAAATTCAGATCACATCTCGCCGCTGGTCTCTGCCAGATATCTCGTTGTTCCTGATGCGCTCTATGCAAACGAAAGGCAAAGGTTAGTTTCGAAAATACGAAACAAACAGGAAGGATTGAAATCCACAGGAAGTCCTGTGGTTGTCAGCGGTGGCCACTAATCAATACGTTAAGGCAAATTAGGCTGGCTAATTGTGTTTACACACTAAATAATCCAAAGTCATTAGGAGAGCTGATTACAGGGGGAAAAGTCTCCCTTAAAACTCTTTTTGGTTAATTAGAGTACTCAGAAAGGGTTATTTAAAAGCAGACAGATAGTGCTCAATCTGGATGTCTTTAAAGGACGACAACATACAAATCTCGAGCTGATACTTACCAGAAATGTCCAGAACTTATAAAGAGCAACATTCTTTTCTTATAATTCAATGGCACATCCTACAGCAATACATCTTAAAGAAAGAACGGGCGCATCTTTCATTTGCCCTTAAAGTAATAGTTCACCCAAAAATGTTAATTCTCTCATCATTTACTCACCCTATTCTCATTTTAAACCTGTATGACTCTTTTTCTTCTGCAAAACACAAAATAAGATAAAAAAAACGAAAAAAAGTGGTACCAATTGACTTTTGTGCATTGGTTTTGTGTCAATGATAGAAGTGAATAGGTACCGCCATGGTTTGGATGCTAACATTCTTCAAAATATCTTATTTTGGGTTCCGCAGAAGAAGGTCACACAGGTTTAAAATGGCAAAGGGGTAATGAAAACTAAAATTTTAGGTGAACTAGGACATGCTGGTAATGATATTCATCTTGACGGAGGAAAATCAGGAGCTTGGATGAATAAACTCCATTATTGTCATATGGAAGATGATGATAAACAAAGCATTTAATTCTAACACCTATCAACACAGAGTCCCCACCTCGGAGAAGCACATTTTGTGCGAAAGAAAATGTGCTTTGGTGCAATGTGATCTCTAGATTGGTAAAGCAACTGTCATTGGGCTGCGGTCCATAGTGCTGTTTGTGCAACACTGTGAGAAGGATTGCGGTGGAATTCAATTTGCCAATATGGACTCCATCTACCCCAGGTGTGCTTATGCACTCTGGCAACCAGACGATAGGATGGTGTCCTTCCAAGCAGCCACCGAGGACTAGGTGTCTTTGTAAATATATTTGCAGGGTACATGTGCTGCCGAGTGACACTAAGGAAACATGCTCCTGCTCCAATCCCGCGTTGTGGAGGTGGCTTTGTAGTTTCTCCTGTTTGCCCAGCCACAGAATATCTGAACAGTCGTGTTCCATACACAACCTCTCAGCTACGGGCTCCATAATTCATCTGTGTTTTTTTGTAAGACCATCTAAGCCATAGACACATATATATTCAGCTCTCATTCTAATGCCATTCAGATAGTTGGCTATGGAGATCGTGAAAGCCACACTAAAAATGCTACACCACAGATGGGCCTATTTGGCCTACACAGAATGTAAACTAACTGAACCACATTTGATGATATTTGAGCTGAGGTTTTTCGGGAATCATATTCCTCTCATTAGTGTTTCAGCCGGCTGTGAGAGGCCTACGAAAATGCCTAGGGAAAAAAGTGGCCGACGCTGTGGGTGTTGATTCAAATATTAGACTGATCTATAGCGAGCGATCGATGCCAATCTGACGTTGGGTGTGCAAAGGAAGTGACATCACAATATCAATTTCCAACGTCTACATTCTAAGACTCTCAAAAAGGTGCTACAAATAGTTATTCATAGAGATGTCCTAGAGGAATAATTTTTGGTTTTCCATAGGACCATTTGCTCAAAGGTTCTTATAAGAACCATTTCTTTCATAATCTAAAGAACCTTCTTCCACTAAAAAGATTATTTTGTGAAACAGACAGATTGTTTGGATATCAAAGCTTCTCTATGGAACCACAAAGACATTTTTTTCTATTGCATCATAAAGCACCTCTAAGAGTGAAGGCCAACATGAGATAAGCCTCTTAAAGGGACAGTTTATCCAAAAAATTCTGTCATTGTTTGCTCACCCTCTTGTCATTTCGAACCTGTATGACTTTCTTTCTTCTGCAGAATACACAAAAAGATATCTTGAAGAATGTTGGTAAATGAACAATTTGGTACCCATTCACTTCTATTGCACAAAACCAATGCAAGTCAATAGACATTCTTCAAGATACCTTATTTTGTGTTGTGCAATAACGAATAACAAGAGGATAAGTAAATGATGACAGAATATTTATTTTTGGGTAAATATCCCTTCAATAACTGTTCTTCACCTACGTACAATCGCAAGCACACACAGATAGCATGCATACTTGTGTGCTCCATTGATTCGCTTAGTCATGTTTGTCAAGCAGCGTCACAGCGGCTCCACCTCTGCTGACTTTATTGGTCTAATCATTGGCTCACTCAATTTATAAGTGCGACTGTTAGTTCATCACCATCTGCTGAGCTTAGATAACTCATTAATATACTAATGTTCATCCGCAGCCTCCAGTCAGAATTACATACTCAAGACACTTTCTCTCTCTCTGTTTCTCAACACAGTCCACATCTGTCAAAAAAATGTCACGTGCTGAAATCAAATCTTCATTTCTATTGACCCTGAAAAGAAATATAGCTAATGGATTCTCTTATCTACGTGGGGGTTTGTGCACGCCCGTGTGAGCTTCGTGAGACCTGTCAGGCGTGTTTTTCGTCCAACAAAATGGATATGTCACGCAGGCAATTTACCATACGCCAATGTGAGTCATTTGTGAGGATTAATGTTTGTCCTAAAATTACTTAAAACTCTAAAGTGCCAGTCATACAGTGTGGGTGAGATGTACATTATGAGATTTACAGTATGTCAATTGTGAAATTAAAGAAATATATATTTCGTTAGCAAAAAATCTATTGGTCTGTGGACTTAAAACCAAAAGAGAGATAAAACCCACAAAGAGAATGTTATATAAATATAAAGAATAGTAAAATGTTGCACAGTGGGAATATCCGGGGTGCTGCTGGACATCCAGCTGTGTTTGCGTTCCCTACCAGATCTGCTCTTCCAAGCATTGAAGTCTAAATCAGTAATAACTTATTCATAAAGAGCGATTCGCTTGAGAGAATAATTTATTTCCACAGATGCCCCTTTTACAGGCGTTCAACGCTGATTCCTGGAGGGAGCGCCGTGTCATGCGTTGCTAGACTTTGATCAGGAGAAATAAAAGTTGGTTTTTAGATATGCTTGTGAAAGAGGGGTGCGAGAAGAGCCTCAGACAAGGAGACCTTGCCATTCACTGTAATGGGTTTTGAAGACTTTGAGCATACCTTCTGGACATCATGTCATCACATCACATTTTGCTGGAAGGGAGCTCTGATATAGGCAGAACCATGGGAAATGAAGAGACGCTTAAATATACTTTTAAAAGATTTGCCCCACGAGAGAGAAAGCTTTGTGTGGAGCTGTTCTGACCCTCTTCACTTGCCCATATCGAGCTCCATTTTCAAAATTGCCGCAATCCCAGGATGCTCTGTCCACAGTGAAATATTTTTTTGTACTGAAAATCTTCCTCTCTTGCTAAGATTTTTATTAAATGTCCAGCCAATAGGAACGCAATGCAGGTACATCACATATAATGCAGATTTCTTCAGAATTTATAATCAGAATTTTATAACTAAAAGCAATACATATAGCCATAGAAAAAATTAAAAGACCATTTCAAAATATAAAAAAAAAAACTATGTGATAATTATGTATAGGTCTGTGATTATGTAAAATTATCATTTTTGTTTCATTCTCTGATTTACTAACAATATTTCTCAAACAATATGTATAAATTTGAAAGATGCTCTGTAATTTATCAGGCCTCAAATACTGCAAACAAAACAAGTTTATATTTACTTTCAAGCAATACAACAGTAATATTTGTAAATTCAGGAAAAGTTCAAAATTATTCTTTATGTAATAACCTCGATTTTCATCACAGTTTGCATGTGTCTTGTCTTTCACATTCCTGTTGGATGACGCTATGTCACTCCTGAGGTTAAATTTTGTTGAAATTTAACAGACTCTGGACTTGAATGACCACATCATATCTAGAAATGCTGCTTAAATGAAAACGTGCTCTCTTAATTTTTTCCCGCGACTGTATATATCAATTGCTCAAAATATTCATACCGTCTTAGCACCTTGCACCTGTCTAAACAAATCCCAATCCTATCAGCAATACCCCATTGCTACCTGCCTAAACCCCAGGTAGTGATCTTTTTATACGAGACAGGGAGGAGGCGTGGTCTTGATATCCGACACACACTGTACAGAAGTTAATGTAACTCTGAAAGGATAATAAGCTCAGATACTCTTTTATCTGCTTGGCAGCAACACGTTTGATAATACATTATACATTCCATTCTCAGCAGACTTATGTATGCTTTAATCTGCTCTAAAAAGCCTGTGCTTCCGTCTTCTCACTGAGGTGTCTAGAAAAATTTCTTTATCATATGTTATAAAATAAGCCAAATCATCATACACAAGGCTAAATGTATCAGTTATCAACACTGCGGTCCTACAACTATTCACTTATTAAAACTGTATATTTGTAGAGAGAATAAGGAGAAGTTTTAGAAAATAATTTTGCTTTCATATTCCAAGCAGCAGAAGCTGCCAAAACAATTTTGAACTTAATCATACTGCACACAGGAACTCTGACCTCTGGTCTGTTTAAAAAAAAAACATCAATTTTACCTCCTCAAGCGTTCCTACTTGAAGAAATATTTATACACACTGCATTGAGACATACAAATACAATACTGAAACCTTGTGTGGCGTTCAGAAAAAAATCTCATGCTTTGACGAAACCGTTAGCGGGGCAAATGTACTCACCATGAAGAGGTTGCGGAAGTTAGCCAGGTCTCCGAAGAAGTCCTCGATGCTGAAAGCGTGTGGGTCGAAGGCCAAGTAGCTTCCCATACTCTCGTAGAGCTTCTGCATATTCTTGTGCATGGTGGAAAGCTTCTCGTACTGCTCGCGGGAATGCTTGGCAAAGCCGTGAGAACAAAGCGGTTAAGGAAGGACAAGAAAGGTTGGTATCACTACAGGCGTGTCATCGCACATGGGCTTGGACGGTGATGGATGAACATTGACAACAAAGCCTTTAAAACCCTTTTCCCAATACTTCAGAAAGGAGGTCACCTGTGGAAAATTGAGCAGGGCAGACACTTTCTACAGAGGCCAAGCTAGACAAACAAGGCCATTCAATAACCTCTTCATCTAAGTTTGGAATCATTGGCACGCGGGGCTATTAGTGATAGCGGAGGAGTGAAGGAGGAGAGATTCATAGGCCGGGGGGCTAACACAGATGCTGGAGGGACCAGCTGATTGCAGTCACCTTTTCATTGTTTCGCACAACAAGAGCTAGGTCATCGCACGCTGGACCCTCGTGTGAGATGCGCTCTGTAATTTAAAGAGCAGATGGAGGCAGGTTCTCTTGGTGAATGGCTATTGACAGCTCGTGTCGGGGCTGCGTTATCTCACAGCTCATGAGGTGCAAGTGGACCGCCCCCAGTCTCAGAATCTAAACACACACACATAAACAAACAGGTGCATGCTTCAATAGAGATTTACTATCTTTTTTCACTGCATGCTCATAAAGCAGCACACCATACGCAGAAGGTGCTTCAACTACACACATTCAGCATCCGTTCCGGGCGATTGTTTGCTGCATTTGAAGTCCGTAACGTGGATGGTTTTTGCCTTTTTGGTTTTTGGAGTTTGGCCTTTTAAAAGATCAGAGAGGTTATATCAATCCATGTGTGCCATCTTATTTAAGCTATTTATATCAACCGTTTATATGCGAGGTGGATTGTTTAAAGGTCCAGTCGGTGAAATCCGCTCACTCCACCCCTCCCTTTCGAAACACTACGACGGATGACAGAACATGGCTAATTACTGTACATGCAAGGGGTCCCGCAATGTATGTAGATAGAAATAGCTCATTCTAAGGTAACAATAACATAACGCTTCATTATGTAAGCTCTATAAACACCTCTGAAGGCATAGCTTTGAGTATTATATTGTATTTCTATCAATAGATAGATCAAAAGATACACAAACAATTTGAATATAATTAAATGTAAAATTAAATAAAACAATGTAAGCAAGCATCTTGACTAATCCAACACAGATAGGTTAGTGATAAAAAACGGCAATGAACAAACTTTTGTGCACGGATGATTATTTAGTGAACTGGAAAAAAAAAACTTTTATAATTATGAGGATGCATCTGGGATGCCAAGGATGCCGTCTCACCTGTGCTGCCTATTATTCTGCTATGGCCTATACAAACACTCCACTCTCAAATCATTCACCGCAGGAGTCTTTAAAGCTTGAATGGAAACTTTTTAAGCCTGAATACCTGCAATAATGTCGAAATTTGCTTTCATCTCTGTCCTTGGGGCTGAGTTTTATGAGTTCCTTTGACAAGTGCAAAATGACTTCCTGTTTCTGTATAAAAAAAATGAGGCACAATTCTCGAGAGGTTGTGCAATGTGCTTGATTTAACCCTGCATGGTTTAATACCTTTTTTTGACCAAGCTCTGTTTAAGATTTTTGGGTATGTATAGCGTAAAACTCAAGCAATACAGAATTCAAGATTGGTCTCGATTGGATTAAATACTGAAAACACTACTTCGGCTTGAGAGAAGGCTTAGAAAATATGTGGGAGTGTTTGACAACAGCTCATCACAGTCATACGTAGTTCCACTGGACTGGGCCGAGCCCTCACCGGCTATTATTTCCACATCAAAGATCTGTCACATTGACAACGGCTTACACGCACGCCCAATATCAGCCCTGCATTCTCCTCCGAAAGCAATTCCTTCGACTGTTTCCTTTGCACCTTGCTTTCTCCTTCCCTTTACCTCTATAAGAAGTTTCAAAGTACGTACTTCACGCTTTTTTTGTCACCCGTGTCACCTCCGCTTCAAATGGCGGGTTGGAGACAGTTGTTCCTGGATGAAACGTTCCGAGCTTCCTTTTCCTAAGCAAACGCAGTCTGTTGGTTCTCTCCAGCTGTCCTCAAAGGAAAGAACAAACGGCTTTCTCTAGAAATACCCTATTTCACTGTACAGAAAGGCTGGGGTTTTATCAAAAAAGATCCTTTTTAAGCCCCCATATGAAAAATAAGGGTACTCCTCGATGTTTCCGACAAGACAAAATAGCGTAAAAACACCCTTAATCCTCATTAGTTTACAAAACATTTTAACGAAATTCCATAGAAGAAGCAAATTTCACATATCATCTGATGTTCAGTCCATGAATAATGATTACAATTCCTCAAGACAGTGTGGAAAACAAGCCAGAGAGTGAATTCCAAACACTGCCACCTGTAAAGCCTGCCATAAATTACCTTGTTTGTTTACCTGTGCGCTTGTATGAGTGAATAAAATGGTGCATGGCTCCCTTAGGCAAGACCAAAAAGACCTCCTTAATAAATCTCCCCTAACCCACTTCCATTAATGTTTATTTAATGCTTTTCTACATGCCTCCTGGCTCTATGCTGGGAGGCAGATAGCAAGTAAGCTTTTAGTGAGGGTTGACTTTTTCTTCTCGAGTCCCACAGCAAATCTACATACACCCTCCCTAACAGCTGGACTTTACCTGGGAACTGGAGACGACAGCTCTCTTGCCAGGACAGCAACCGGGTCCGCCTTTTCTGGCTTTAGAGCTCACGACCGGACGGGGTGGGACTGGGAGCGTCTTTTTCGGGTGGTTTATGGAGCACTAATGGCTTGCCGTGGGGAGATGGAGGAAAGGAAATATATTTCAGCGTTGGGAAATGGCACAAACAGAGAGTGTCTGGGGTGTTTGGAGGGCGAGGTCTAGTCAGACTTATCGGACCGCTTTGTTCCCTTCATCACTTCTGATCTGTGAAGGAGATCGCCTAAAGTTTCTTTTCACTTTTTGTTTTGCAATCATTCCTCAGCGAAGTCATTGGTGGGCACTTACTGTGTACTTGCATCATTCGAGACAACGACAATGAACTGTGACTTCGCGACTGAAGGACAAGGTGTTCAGTAGATTATGCAGAAGAAATAAAGAGACTCCGCATTAACATTCACTTCCACGAAACAATCCGAGTGACAAATAATGACACTTCCCTTCAGGCAAACATGAATAAAAATAATAGAAATCCATACCGCATCCAGCCGAATACCGTTCTGCCTTTAGGTAATGAAAATATGTGGAAAAAAAGGGGGTATACGTGAAACCATGGAAATAATTTGAATTGTATCAACCTGAAAGGCACAGCTCTCAAATTCTTTTCTGGAAGGGATCCAAGCTAATTAACACAACACCTTGGATGAGGATCAACAGAGTGCCACCGTCAGGCTTTCCGCCACGCGCGCCACCATCGCCGTCTACTCCCAAAAGCTGCCAACGCAGCCATGACTGTCTGATAATATCTCGGCAGTCACATCCATGTGTAATTATGCCGTATTGTGCAGCTGTACAAGCAATCAAGCGCCTGAACTCAATCAAAAACTTTCGCTCAGACCCTGTTAGGTGGATTTTTCAAATTTTCGAGAGCGAGCTACTGATTAATGGTCTATTATTGACAGAAATTCGAGGCGAGCGTGCTGTGATTCGAAGGGTAATGAGAACAGCCGTGGCTGAAACAAATTTCTTAAAAGGGGGAAAAGTAGGTAATTGCTCGGGCAGTAATAAAGCTGATGAGGGCTCAGATTTTGATGACTCATTTTGTGCGGAAGATCTGGATTGTCGCGTGAAATGGAAAAAGAACAGATACACGTTTCCGCTGATTCACGCGTTATGGATTATAGTACAAGCTACATGATAGGATGGCGCATTGATTATTCTCCCTGAAATTGAAAAGGAAAAGAGGCCTATGCTCTGGTGAAAAAAGATGACTGCATATTAGAGGGATAGTTCACCCCAAAATGAAAAATGCGTCACCATTTACTTGCCCACAAATTGTTCCAAAACTGTATACATTTCTTTGTTCTGCTAAACACAAAGGAAGATAGTTGGAAGAATGTCAGTACCCAAAGAGATCTTATCTCATCAAATACTATGGGAGTCAATAGGGGAGAAGATCTGTTTGGTTACTGACATTCTTCCAAATAGCTTCCTTTGTGTTTAGCAAAACGAAGAAATGTTTGCAGGTTCAGAACAATCTGAGGGTGAGTAAATGATGACAGACTATTTTTTGGGAGGGCACCCCAAAAGGTATATATGAATTTGAAGGTATATTCTAAAAGAAATTAAAATAGTTAAAGTTAATAGTTAATTATAACAGCATCTTAATCTCTCTCATAATTAAAACTAATTTTGGTTTTTAAATGTTTTCAAATTTATGAATCAACCAATCAGAGCTCAGCATACAGTAGATGTTTACGTCTATCTCTCTCTCTATGGGTGACACAGTATATCAAAAGGGTGATTGATAAAATGTTTTGCAAATTTTAATCAAAGGGATGCTAAATAAAAACGTGGTTTTGATATATTTTATTTACATACTTATTTATACTAAAGATTTATAAAGGATAAATAAAATAAGTAATTGACCATAACATTTTGACAAGCAGCACAGTGGTAGAGCTCACAGCCCCTCCGATGTGCATCAGCGGGCCAACGCAGACAGACACGAAACAAATGGAAATCAGTTATTTAAACGTGCAAACCTTCATTGACTCTCAGTCTTACTTATTCAGTGAGTGGAGCTGGCATCTTCGAGCGACTACTGCATGCAGATCAGATGTGTTGCATCAGCACAAGCCTCCTCCTGCAGGCTGTGTGTTCTACACACCCGCATTATCCCACAGTGCTGGGGGTCTAATTTCACCTCCACAAATAGGCTAGTAATTAAAGGATCGGCCCTCGGCAAAAAAACGGGACGTGATGTGTCGATGGCAGCGGTGAGGCGGCAGAAAAGTGAATTTCTTCCTTCCTTCCCTCGTGGTGAGGTCGAGACCCCTGTCACATCACGCTCTCTTTCACACCAGTGGCGAGACCCTCTCTTTCTCTTCATTTGAAAAATTAAAAGCGGGATTCAGAGTCAATTTCACTGTTAATTTATTCTGCATCTCTGCAAATTAAATATTTATAGACCTGGGAGATGGGCCTCCGATACCTTTTGCCCCAGAATCCAGATGCATGCAACGGGGGGCTTGCCAAACCCTCCTCCAAACAGAGGTTTCGCTGCAGGATAGAGCAAACCTTGTGTATAAGCTACGGTTAAAAGCGAAAAAAATGAGGAGTGTTCAGAAAAAAATCAAAAGGGAATGGATTTCGGCATCCCATGCCTAAAGGTAAACAAACAGCATGTCTGCAACACAGCACACACAGTATCGAAACCTTATGTGTTGAGTAGCTACACTAACACAAAAAAGCCATCAGAGGATGTGTAAAATCCTCAGTAGCTAGTGCTTTTTCCTCTGGAGAAGATCTTGACTTGAGGCATCATGGTTTGTTACCAGAATATCATGTATGTACACTACTGCACTGTTTAGTATTGCAATGGTTAACCGAAAGGTATAGTTCACCCAGAAATGAAAATTCTATCATCCTTTACTCATCCTTTTGTTATATCAAATCTGTTTGACTTTCTTTCTTCTGCAGAACACATAATAACGTCTTAAAAAATAACCAACACCAAACAACAGCAGTGTCCATTGACTCGCATTGGTTTTGTGTCCATTCAATAGAAGTGAATGGGTAGTGCCGTTGTTCTGTTACCAACATTCCTCAAAATATCTTCTTTTGTGTTCTGCAGAAGAACAAAGCCATACAGGTTTCAAATGACTAGAGGTTAAGTAAACGACGACAGAATTTTCATTTTTGGGTGAACTATCCCTTATAAAAGGTCTTCTTTTCCATCTGCGACCACTGTTGACCTCATCCAGATGCACCCTGTCTCACACCTTCTCAAACAAGTTCACACGCTATTTATTTTACATCAGCGCCCCGTCAAATCACTCAGAGTTATCCTCATTAGATCAAGAGTGTTTATCTGCTTTGGAAGGCTGCGCAAATATGTGACAGCTGAAAGGTTTTGAAACCACAGGGCAAATGCTATTCAAAAGTCAGTCCTTGCTGTACACCCTGAAGGGTGGACGAGTACAGTATTAACGCTGTAAAACACACACTAATGCAGGTGCCATTGTGCAGATTATGTGACGCAGCTCTTTATGTAAGTGTGGGCTGCGACCCTAATAATATTCTTCAGGCAGTCTGTGTGCTATAGGTGCTTTTCTCAGCATGCCTTCACCTGCTAGTAATTAAGTTTATCACTCCTAACAAACTGCTCTGTGATTACACGAATTACACAATTGGTTTCAGCGATTTCTATCGTACAGCTGCTGAAATGAGAACAATTGTAGTCTTCTTCATTTTAATTGAAAACCACATTGGCATACTGCAGGAATCTCTGAGACACAGAGGGAGAGAGAGTTATAATATGAGGTGCATCACAGAGAAATAATGAGGAAAAATGAAAACGTGTGGATTTACGCTATTTAATGGTGGTGTAAGCTTGTCTAGCTGGTTAAAAGCAATAGTCCATTAGGGTCTAACCCAGATTTTACCTTTTCAACCGTGCTGGTTGTTGCAGCGAGAGCGGTTCTCAAGAGGGTGGTTAATATATTTCCCCAGCATGCCTGTAATCAAGACTAGTAGGATTGTTCTGATGGGGTCCCCGCTGAGTTGGCTTTGAAGTACGCCTCCAGACGACTAAGTGTTTTAAATGTCAATAGAACATGAGGGCTTTTTTAGACATATTAAACTTCAGTACGAATAGCTGGCGTGTGCACTTAAATGCTTTTAGCTCTGCGCAAATTGGATCAATAGCGAGTAGTTTTGTTGCGAACTGAACTGTTGTCCTTTTTGTTTTCCCGCTTCATTTTATTTCATTCCTTATCTCGTGCTTGTTATTACTCTAATGAGAGTCTATTTGTTTATTCGGAGGAATCAATTCCGACGCTTTCAAATGAACAACTATTTAGATTGACTGAGCAACTCATTCACAGCCTCGGAGATTGTAACACGTACGAGGTATGGGAAATATTGATCAGTCTCTTCGTGTTGAACCAGTGGGGTTCTGTGACAAGCAACGGCTCCATTCGATATCCTTATCATTCTCACAGTGTTTGGCCTAACAGCAGGTCGCAGCAGCGCTGAAAGGCTGAGGAAACATTTCGATTGCTTAAGCCGGTGAATTCCATTAAAAGACCTCAAACCCATTTCTTTGTTCGTGGCAACTTCAGCTTAATGAAGTGTCCGGAGGAAAAGAAATCTAATGAAGTACCAACAGCACCTGCGTAGAGAGGTGGACCATGAACTATACCGGTTCGCGAAAGAGGATCGGTCAGGCATAATAACCTTGATACAAAGAAGTGCTCGTGTTCCTTTGGGTCACTTTCCAAATCTACCAATAACCTTGTGAAGAAAAAGCCCATTTTTGTATTTTCAAAAATGTATTCACATGTATGTGTGGGTGGCAAAAATCACTTCAGAATGAGATTTTCAATTGCTCTACAAACTGTGTGATATATTAGCTTCTCTCCTCTCTGGATATCTGTATCAGAAGTTTAGTAATCCAGAAGAAGTTAAAGTTTTTGGTATCGACACTACCCATGATGATAGCAATACGCACCAACACTGCAGAACAGATGTCGCGTATAAACCGTACAGTGTGTTGGAGATTAATCTATAAATGCTCACGTTCACAGCTGGTCCAATGAGTAATAATCAGCAAATTTAAGTATGGAGTTCTGCATGCGCCCTGCTGGTTATAAAAGGGACATTTTTCTTGTGTGCAGACTCGCTCTGATTAGATTAAGCGCAGACATGATACAAATGAAAATCATATTTACGGTAGAGCGTCGTACATCTACTGCAGTCCCGTGTCAAGTCTGCGGGGAGGAGAGCGTGCTGAAATAATGGAACGGTCTCCAGCGAAGACAAGACGACACGGCCACTATTTTTAGCAAATTAATTTAAGGCTCTGAATAATTAACTGATAATTATCTGGCAATCAAGTGTTAGATAAAATGATCTCTCACAGTTTCTTCAGCAAAAAGCTTAGAAGCTTTATAGGGATGTTGAACTGACAAGAAGAATGATACACGTATCCTGCGGGCAAGTGGATTTGCGAATCGTTAATGTCTAATAAGTGACAGGAATGGCGCCCACACAATGTTTGTTTGCAACATAAGAGCGGGCGGGGGCTGATCAGAAAAACATTGCAGCACTGATGTTCCCTCACCTTTAGAGTGAGCGAATTTTAAAACAGACAGCTACCTGGAATTTTTCAGAGGCCTTGTTGAATTCTGGACAGAAAAACCGAAGTAGAGAATCTTTATGCCCCAGATACAGTCGCTCCACACCAACCGGCTGGACCCTGACAGCTCATGAATCGCCCAAAGCTATGTGTTTGTGCTCGAACATCAGTGGCTCTCACTAGCCGTTACCCATAATTCCTTTCAGCTCTTCCTCTATCCGTCTGTCTTTGTGTCTGTCCGTCTGTCCCCCGCTCGCCTCCTTCCCTCTCTCAATCTCTTTTAAACATTGTTCCACCAACATATTCATGTAGAACCATCTGTCAAGCTAACTATATCAACCCGTCAATCCGTCTATCTCGCTGTCATTTTATTCTTTTTCCCGTATTCTGTTTGTAGTGTGCCGCTGTGGAGGCTGATATCTAATTTCAAAACATTGTACCTCCTCAGTGCCAGTGAGCTGCAGAGAAACACGAGTACAAATGGAAATGTGGATTGTGCCCAGACATCATCCGTCTGACAGCTGCTTTCAATAAAAAAAAAAAGCCTTTCACAAGCCACGTAGTTTACACACAAACAACAACTCCTTTTAAAAAGCAAGACGAGGGAAAAAAGTTGCTTTTTGTGGGTAAAATGGTAAAGATGATGGATATGCAACTGGCTGGACACAGTCGGCTTTTGTGTCTTTTGCAATAACCAAACGTCTTGGGAAGCACAATTACTCAGGATCTTGCGGTGTGCGTGGTGAGAAGGTGGGATGACAGGCTACCCACTTCCCACTGAGCAACCTTTTATGAAATCAATGCAACAGCTAAATGTGGCTTCCCCTGAACCGAAGCCCCCCATCTAACGAAAGCTGAAAAACACCCACAAACAGATAAATTCACCCACTTATCGTAACTGTATTTCTGACAGTGGACAACCGGCTCGATTACAAATGTAGAAACGACAGCTCTGGTGTTTTGGAGCTAACCATTCGTCTCTTATTACACCGGCTAAAACCTCTCTCTGACAGGTCGACTTCTCAACGGTGAAAAGGTTCAACACAACCTTGACATGTTCAATGTCTGCACTTTGATTAAGGCCAGGCAAAAGGAGTGAAAAATCCATAAATATATCATCAAGAGTCTGCCAGGAGAGTTGCGGAGCACGCCGGCGAGCCTGATGTCTGCCCGGTAAACAGACATTTGAAAAGTCCTGTCTTCAACCTGCACAAAAGAACACTCGCATCTATTCTTCAAAAGCGTATCTGAGAGACGCTTCAAGCGCTCTCGAAGGATGGAAAATGATAGCAGCCGTCCACCAACAGTGAGACCACGTTTATTTATATAACTACCAAAGGTCTGCATGCTGCGTGAATGCCGAGGGTTTTAACGGAGGAGACGCGAAAAGATATGAAAGCCGACGCGTTTTGTCCGTGGAGATCATTGAGAATAAGTGAGATTGATTGGACGAACAGACTGAAGTTACTTGGGGTTGTTTACACAGGCAGAGACACTTCACCAGATGCCACCAGCGCGAGGGCCGCATTAATCTAAATGGATCTCCGCACCTTCAGCAGGTGCGACTGACAGAAATGAGCTGTAGGAAAAAAGGGGGGTTTAGACGCGGAGCTCCATTTGGAGGCGGCCATTTTGTGCACTCGGTGACATTCATTTGCACAATGAGGGATCTTAGAGTCTCACCAGCTCCTCTCATTAACATTAACCGCTGCGTTTCAGAGCCAAAGCGCATTAACCCACTTACTCTTCTAATTACCTTTCCTTTACTTTTTATTATCTCCTTTCCATCCGACCTGAGAGAGCTTTACTTAGAGAAGCTTCCATTCATAATGCCGATGCTTATACCCTCGGAAAAGATGCTTCATGTTTTTCAGGGGGGGAAAAAGATGTATTTATGAGTAAACTCATCTGCAGACTCGTCTGAAGGGGCTGAAGGGATTGATTTCAATGTTTTAGCAAAGAATCAGATAATGAATCACTTAGAGGTTCAGTGGCTTCACCTCAAAACAAGCCTTCATAATCAGATGTGATGCAAACCTGCATCTATGGGGCAATTAGGGGCTTATTTAATTCATAACAGGACCTTGACTTCCATCTCGAACGCTTTGAAGAAAACTGAAAAGATAAAGTAAACAGCGCATAAATGCGAAAGCACTTCCTTTTTAAAGTTTCTACATTCCTAACTCGATGTTAGAAGGGATAAGTGCTTTATACAACAATCTGAAATCTCTTGCCCTGCAGTTCAGCTGCAGACACTTCTAAAAGCTCAAAATCCCAAAACAGAAGAGTTTTCTTCAATCTTGCATAGCAGACCGTATTAGCTTCAGCGAGCTCGTGAATGCCAAAGCGCTCGCTCATCCCACTTCTGTTATTAATTATGGCGAAACAAGCGAGGATATGAAGTGAGGAAAAAGCGTTGCTCTTTGGCTAATTGTAATTAGGTGCTTAATTGTCTATATCACATGCATTCTCTGTGGTAAAACATGTGAAGAAAACTGCCGCTTTCCACGAAGTAGAGGACGACTGCAGTTTAACACCCTCTCTGCTGACACTAATTACACAAAACATTCTGCTTACATCTGTACACATTGTTCAAACAACCATAGTTTGAATTCAAAAAGCAAATAAAAAAAGAAATAGGCCTGAAATAAACCAGAACATATTTGCATGTACTTTCTATATCTCTAAACGAGATGTAGCTTATTAAAACGATAATAAAATGTATTATTAGTGTGGGGAAAAGAAAGAACATTAAAAGCACTTCGGCAAGTCGGTGAATTTCATTGGCAAATATTATAATTGTATGTCATGATAATCTAAAATGCTATAACGTATATCACAGTAACAGTATATGACGAAAATAATATATGCATTATGAATATTGTACTTCAGTGTGGCCCGAAGTGTAACACTGGTGCCATTAGATTTCAAAATAAATGAATAAAAG